>NC_057801.1:459560411-459841459 GCF_018294505.1 Triticum aestivum
TTAACAAAGGCAACATAGAACTACATTAGTGTCATGTTAAATTTTGGAATTATTCTGGGTTCGTTTGTCGTTTTCTATACATTAATTGAGTTTCTGGTCATTTAATGTGCATAAGTCAAATTTGAACTACAAGCACATGCTCTCGTGCACCAAAGTTGGTTGAAAATCACATTTGTGTCCTGGGGTGAATTTCTAGGTCCCATGCAAGAAATGAGAATAAAATTAAAACATCTGGGCATCATGGCTCGACCGAGAACATTGAGAAACTTGGTTTTAAAATTCTTGTAAATCCAAAACACGTCTGAAAATCATGAAACTTGGTATGGATGTCATGTCATGGTACTACCATGTTGTGGTAAAAAAAATGGCCGAATAGGAACATATTTTGGTATAAGCTTCTTGCAAACCGAAGCTTCTCTCAAGAAGGCTCGTGGTTCTGAGAGGGAACGAGTCACCTTTGAGTGTGAAACGATATATGTTGTCCCCCTTGAGTTTATTTACAAAGGCAACATAGAACTACATGAGTGCCCTGTTAAATTTTGGAATTATTCCGGCTTCGTTTGGCCTTATTTACACATTAATTGAGTTTTTGGTCATTTAATGTGCATAATTTAAATTTGAACTAAAAGCACGTGCTCCCGTGCACCAAAGTTGGTTGAAAATCACATTTGTGTCCTCGAGTGAATTTCTACTCCCATGCTAAAAATGAGAATAAGATTCAAACATCTGGGCATCGTGGCTCGGTCAAGAACATTGAGAAACTTGGTTTTAAAATCATGAAACTTGGCATGGTGTCATGTCATGGTAGTACCATGCCATGGTAAAAAAAAATTGGCCGAATAGGAACAAATTTTGGTATAAGCTTCTTGCAAATCGGAACTTCTCTCAAGAAGGCTCGTGGTTCTGGGAGGGAACGTTTCACCTTTGTGTGCATAATTCAAATTTGAAATACAAGCACATGTTCCAGTGCACCAAAGTTGGTTGAAAAAATCACATGTGTGTCCTCGGGTAAATTTCTAGGCTCCATGCAAGAAATGGGAATGAAATTCAAAATTCTGGGCATCGTGGCTGGGTTGGAAACATTGAGAAACTTAGTTTTTTAATTCCTGTAAATCCAAAACACACATGAAAATAATGAAACTTGGCTTGGTGCCATGACATGGCACCAACATGTTGTGGTAAATTTGCAGTCCGATTTGCGAAGGCGCACACATTAACAATCAACAAAGTCATTTTGGAACAAGTGATGTCACGTTACAATCGGAAACAAAAGTATTATTGAAACCATGGGCATTCTACTTACTAGTACCATTTACATGCCATCACGCGTCCCCATTTTTTATTAGCTAGGAGGCGCCGTGCAGGGTAGCTATTTGAGTACGAGAGGCGTGCGATCAGACCCCTGCACGTGCTTATCGGGAGGAGAGCCCTTTGACCTTCATCTGCCGTCCACCTCTCTCCCAAGGTCTCCATATGGCGCCCGAGCCTCTGTTTAATGGCGTGGCTATGTCTCACTCGACTGAGATTTAAGAGAGAAAAAAGAAAATCTGATAGCACGGATCTTGATGTAAGATCCGACGGACCTATATAGCATCTACTTTGACTTATAGCAAAATTGATGAATATATAAGGACGATTTTTTTTATCAAAGAAGGGCTTGCCCCTTCCAATTTTCATTACTCAAAACCACCACAATTCACAAGAAGTTCAGCACAACTCCAGCCTAACACGAAGGACTAAAAGTACCAGATTGAAATTGCAACATCCCAAGAGGCCAACGAAGGCCAAACATCCATGCTAGAACCCAACATTTCACAACTGACGACACAATCGACATCCTAAACCGATTATTACATCAAAAGAAACCAGGAAACTGAAGGAAGCCTAGCAGCAACTAAAAGAACAGCAACGCCAGGGTTGCCACAGCAAGAGTTTTCTTCATTCCAGCCTCGCAACATTGATCTTCCACAGAAAGATAAGGACGATTAATTGTCTTACATAATTAGAAAGATAATTTAAAAAGCCGAATGCGGATATGCCCAAAATACACAAGGGCAAAAGAAGAAGGAAGACAAGGATCTGGCTCGCTGATCTCTACTTTCTTGATGTGTTGCTGCAAGCCATGGGAACTAGTCTCCGCGGCGAGCGGCGATGAGCTCTTTCATGTCCTCAAGACGCTACTTGAGAACATCCACGGATTCCTCCACCATCCTTTGGCGCTCGTTGCGGAGCATGTCATTCTCATCCATAAGTTTCTTGACGATGACACCGGTCCTCTTCAACAAGGCACTGGTCTCCTCCTGCTAGTCTGCACTTCGGACAATCTTCTCCCTCAGCAGGTCACGCTCGGCCCGGAGCCTCTCATTGCCCTCCCTTAGTTGCCAGATGACGCCGGTAGCCTGTTCAAACGACGCTTTCACGTCGTCCTGCAACCTCGCCAAGCCGGAGATCTGATCCATCTGGCTATGGACGATCGCATGCATGCGCCTGTAACAGTCGTCACCTACCCGCGAGAAATTTTCCCAGGCCGCCGCGGCGCGGCGGGACATCTCTGCTGCATTCGTGGTGCGGCGGGACATCTCTGCTGCTTCCGCGGTACGGCCGGACCAGTCTGTTGCATCGACGGCGTGGCGGGACCTTCGTGCTGCTTCAGCGGCGCGGCGGGACCTCTGTGCTGCTACTTCCGCATGGCGGGACATGTCGGTTGCTCTCGCAGGGAGGCGGGACATCTCTCGTGCTTCCGCTTCCATGCTCGCCTCTCCCTGGTAGCAATCTCTCGACCCAGAACTCACGCTGGTCATGGCAGACGCAAGGGAAGGATGCTGAATGACTTCTTTGTTTTTGTGGATGAGGAATTGAGGAGGAATGTGCAGTCATCTTGGCATACTAGTATTTATAACCGAGTACTAATACGCTCCTAAGTGGGAAACCGTTTAGGTTGTGATCGGTGTGAACAGGTTTGCAATTCAATATACTAGCGTGGTACTAATACGCTCCTAAGTGGGAAACCGTTTAGGTTGTGATCGGTGTGAACAGGTTTGCAATTCAATATAGCGTGGAGTAATTTGGAATGTGACGAGACGCAAGCTCAAAAACTTGTACTCTGAGTTTAGTAGTAGTATGTTATACAGGAAGAGAAGAAGTGCACGCACGCACTCGTCCTCTCACACACGCGTCTGTTTTTTCTCAAAAAGGAGGATGATGACCCCCGGCCTCTGCATCTGGGAGTCACACACGCATCTGTAGCTACGAATTGTAGGGTCTGTTTGGTTGGAGACTAGTGTGGCCAAGCCAAAGTGTGGCTAGCCACACAAGTATGGCAAGCCACACAAGTGTGGCTAAGAAATTGAACGCCAAACTTTGGCAAAAGTTGGCAAAAAAATTGTCTCTTTGACAAGTGGGCCATAGGGGCAATAAAGTGTGGCAAGCCAAAGTGTGGCAAAAACCAAACACATGCTTGGCAAACTGTGACTGTCAAATTTTGGCTTGGCAAACTGTGGCTGGGAACCAAACAGCCCCTATGTGTTCTCAACCATCCGATTGGCTCTATCAAGGATGTACCTATATACTAAAACATGTCTAGATACATCTATATTTTGACAAATGGAGGGAGTGCTTGTCATCAAAATGGATAAAAAGGGACGTGTCTAGAACTAAAATACATCTACATACATCTCCTTTTATCCATTTTGATGACAAGTAGTACTCTTACCCAAAGGAACTTTATATCCAACAGACACAAAATATTCGTCCGACTGTTGGAAATTACTGATCTGATGTCGAAGTAATTGCTGCAGCGCCACCAAAACCCACCATTTCTTAAGCTAAAGTAGACCAAGGTAATCCCTATATTAGCATATTACTAAGATAAACAGAAGGCACTGTCGAAACATTTAGGACGTGAGCTTGTCAATCTGAATGTGGAGGGACACAAGCTTAGCCCCGACCAGCAGCTTGGGCGGAACTGTCAAGAAGGTTAGCTCCTGCACGTCGACGTCATCGGCATCCTTGCTGCTTGTCACCTCCATTTCCACCTTGACGGCGTCGGTCGTGCCTTTGGGCTCCCCCGGCGGGCCGTTCGCCCACAGCTTGGCCAAGTAGTGCGGCAGTGGGGACGCCACCGCTCTGATGCAGACGACCGACACGGCGATAGGCGCGCCGATGTCGAGCACGCTGCCGACCAAGAAAAACACGCGGCGGTCCTCCTCCGTGAACAGCAAGAGCCGTGGCTCCGACAGTGGCACTTGCAGCTGGAGCACCTTGCCGTACTGGATCCTGTGCACGGGCATGGGATGCGCAGTGCTGATGTGGTGGTAGAGCGCCGGCGGTGGGCCTTCGTAGCAGCAGACAGGCACCGGGAATTTGCAGGGCGCGAGCGAACACACGCTCTGGTGATTGGCGAGCTTGTGGTAAGTGACGTAGAGCCCACAGCCTTCGTGCAGGCACTCCACCCTCACCGACGAAAGGACGGAGTCCACCGCCGTGTTCCGCACATCGAAGCCACCACCACGCTCGCACTTCTGGCACTACCGCTGGTTCCCAGGGTGCTCGACGCGGCAGGCCGCGCAGGACAGGTCCCCTCCCTTGCACTGCAGAAATCAATCCAACAGCACATCAATCAAGAAACCTGCACCTTGCTCAATCAGCCGAACGGACGAGGTGTATTCGAACCTCATACACTGGAGGCGTCAAGGGGTGGAGGCACAAGGTGCAGTGGAGCACGGTGAGGTCCATCGAGACCTTAGAAAGCTCCATCATCGGGTCCTGTTCCTGTTCGGTCTGCATGATCTCGCCCTCCTCGTGCACAACCATCCTTCAAGGTGCATTAAATCAACACATGCAAGTACTATCAAAAGAAGAGTCACGGCATGCATGCATGCGTTGTAATTAATGCATTGGTAAACGCAAATTATTGAATATATCGAGTGTAGTGCTTTGATGTGTCGCGTCAACTCGTACATCAACGAGAAGTTTGATTATCCTCTCCCTCGCGGACTTAACTGCACCTGCCTTTGGCTGTATGACAGGTTGGCCACACACCTATCGGGCCCACCTATCATACACGCAAAGACAGGAGTGTCCCTCCCTCGCCCATGAGTGTGGTGGCTGGCAAGACTAGGAGAAGCTTTCGCTACACGCTCTCCCTCCCGCACGCGGTGGACATGCAGCAGTTCAATCGGTGCCAGATGGCCAGAAGCGTACTGTAGTACTCCTCCAGTGCAATAGTACACCATCATTGTTCGACTTCCCAAAGAGGCGAAGAGCCAACCGCAGCCCGGACGCTCATGTGGCAGTTTCATGTGTAGAGTAAGTCTAGATAGCGTGTACCGTGCCTGTAAGCTTAAAATCGTTGGGGTCGGCTCCATGCTATGTGGCCGTCTCGAAGTTTTTTTAAAATTAAAATAGTCTTCTGGCCCTACCTGCCACCCTGGTGATTGTAGTTTGCACGCTCATCTGGTCAAGACAGGAATATATATTTTAATTTGTTTTTTTTCGAAAAGGGGGAACTCCCCGGCCTCTGCATCAGAACAATGCATATGGCCACATATATTTTAATTTGTGGTGGGTAAATGTTAGAGGTTGCAGCAAATATATTGTACACTGCGGGTCTTTCAGCCAAGTTTAGAGGCAAGCATGTGGGGCCAGTGCTATTATGTGTCGCGTCAACTCGTAGAACGAGGAGAAGCTTTATTTTACTACACGCCTTCTCCCTCGCCCATGCGCGCGGTTGCTCGCAAACGAGGATAGGCTTTTGCTTAGTAGTAGTACTTCCACAACAAGCTATCCGTCCCGCTCGCGGTGGACGGACATGCAGCAATGGATTCGACACTGTAGAAGCAGTAGTAGTAACATCATTGTTCATCTTCTCGAAGAGGCGAAGAGCCAAGCGCAAACCGAACGTTGCAGTTGCGAACATTGGAGCACGCATATAGCCAGGCTCTTGCATGAGACAAAATTGCTCTGTGAGCCCACTATTGTACTAGTGCGTACAACTACTTGCTAGTATAGCCCTGTAAACCAGAAAGGGGTATTTTCCCTTCTAGAGATTTCAACAAGTGACTAGACTACACCGAGATGGAGTACATATGGAGCAAAATGAGTGAATCTGCACCGTAAATAAATACGTACTAGTTCTATCGTTTTCCTCTCCGAGGTGCACAATATTGAGTATACTGACTAGTCTCTTTTTGACACGCATTTACGTTTTTTTTTGACATAGTACAGACGCAAGCGCTCATATACACGCGCATACACTCACCCCTATGAACGCACACACGCACGGCACTATCATCTTGAAATTTACGAAGTCACCATAGGCACCTCGTCGTCGATGGGTCCATAGGTGCTTGAATGCCAAGGAGGAAGAGGGTAGCGGTTCCCGAGACGTTGAACGGTCAATGATGCATCCTCAATTACATGCAGAGGGAATTAATTGGAGAAGCAGACTAGAGCCAGCATGATGTGAATGCAACAGAGTTTGGACTCTCATATAATAAAGGCGCCCCACCACTCCAATCCATCTACTCCCAAGTCTCTGCGCAACACTGCTCACTCCAATCCAAGACCAAGTGACCAGAAGCCACAAGCACCTATGGAGGCGATGGACGCGAGCGGCAGTCGGCTGTGCCAAATCATCCAAGGCGCCGGCCTGCGGCCCCGCACCGTGCAGCGTTTCCAGATGGTGCTGGCGACCGTAGGTATCGTAGCCCTCGCCGACACCGGCTTCGCCTCTCGCATGGACGACATGATGGTCAACTCCATCCGCAAGTTCACCGCCGTCAAGAAGCACGCGGACGACCTTGCAGTACTACTCCAGCCCGCGCGCCCAGGCTCCTCATTGCTTGCCACCCTCATCGGCCTACATGGTGACGAACTCTTTCAAGCCCTGATGGCCCTGCAGGTGCCGGAGGTCGCGACGAAGAATGTGCACCCCGAGGCCGCGCTCGCCGCACAGCGCCTCGCCATGCAAGAAACCGTCGACCTGCACATCCACGTCTACGAGGAAATCGTCTACATAGGCCACTACAAGGCAAATGAGGACAGAAAGACGTTAGCCTTCTTCCAGCGGCTGGAATCTTTGGACGCCATTGTTCAGAAGCACATCGACCTGGCCACGAAAGCCGCTGCTACTTAGGCGTCGTTCAATGGGCCGGCGCCCTGAGTCGAGGAGGTGGACGTCATTGATGGATGCATCTCTTCTTCTTGCCTCCTGTAACCAGCACTGCATCGCCTCATGGCCTTAATGTTTTATTAGTATAGTACTCCCTCTGTTCCCAAATATAAGTCTTTCTAAAGATTCCAACAAGTGACTACTACATACGGAGCAAAATGAGTGAATCTACACTCTAAACTATGTCTTCATACATCTGTATGTTGTATTCCATTTGAAGTAGTATCTAAAAAGGCTTATATTTATGAATGGAGGGAGTATATGGAATTTTTTATTCTAGTCGTAACATTTTCACTGTGAGGTGGGGCCGCAGTTGAGCAAACCCACCCCACCCACCGGGTGTCAGCCGAGTTTAGAGCAAGTACAATAAGGTGATGTAGGCGGGCTGTAAGACATAAATATTATATTCTTGCTTACTTGGAAGAGATAGAAGAGGAGAGAGAAGAGAAGCGGGCTACTAGTTAACAGCCGGCTGCAGCACGTGCTCCTAGGTACTTTGTGAGAGAGTGGAATGGGCCATGTATCAACAAAGTAGTACATATTTATATCTAGCTATTGTACTTGTTGGCTATAAACTTGACTATATGTGACATGGCAACATCATATAGCCAGTAGCTGGCTATATTATTAACCATGCTCTTAGAGAGTAGAAGAGAGAAACAAGGGAGGAGGGCTAGCTGTAGCATGGACGCTGTTGTCAGATGGGACTCGTGTTTATAGAATAGGAGTACTGAGCACTCGTGCCTCTTTTTTTTTGAGGGAAAAATTAGTTGTATGTCTAGTACCACTAGTTGGGTGCGTGCAACCTATAGCTGTCATCACTTTAGGTCTACTTTTTGAACCACGGCTACGCTTCACAGTACATATTTTTCACGCATTTATCCTCCTATATGTACTCCTAGGCTATTTCCACGTGCTCCCATTCGCCGACATGTGGGACATAGAGCATCTGGGTCGTAGTGCATGCACGACTCGGAGCATATGCCGGGGTAATTTACATTTCAGACCTCACGAATTACATGGAAACCCCCCACAGAAGAATAAATAAATCAATGAATTACTACATGAAACCGGATTATTTTCGTGGAAACCGGAGCACGTTCATTAAATTTTGGACATAACACGTTTATAAAAAATGACCAGACCTAAACCAGTCTAAGGGCCTCTTTGATTTTTCCCAAAAAAGGGCCTCTTTGATTCGCATGATACTAAAAACACGGGAATGGGGAAAGTATGATGGTGATGAACCGAGACGAGGAGAACTCTAACTCAGTTAGAGGTTAGAGTTAGATTCTAACCCTGAACTAACTCTAAACCAAAGAGGTGTATGGATGACAGGGTTAGATTGACAATAAATGCTCTATCTCAATCATTTTACTACTTTGGACCCTATTTTTAGTCAGACTAAAATAAGTCCCTTGGATCCAAGCACCCTCTTGGTGTGGTCGGCTCTTCTGTGGCCTCCTCCCGCTCACAATTGACATAAACGAACCATCTATACAATCAAGCATGCAAAACATGATAATTTTTACTTTGTCCATACAAATGAGATATCCCACTTAAACATACAAGTTGTTAATCAAGCTTCACAAAATAAAAAAACACTTCATGAAACAAAGAATGAGCTAACTCATCACGGAAGTTGTTGGGGATATTACCACTGGGCGTGAACCGGCCTACCTGGGCCGGGTTAGCTTCATTAGTAGTTTAAAGGTGATTAAGCAGATGAAGGCCCAAGGCCTGTAGTCGGTTTAGACCCTGTAGCCGTAAACCGGCTTGATATGTAAACTTGCATTGTAAGTCGGGAATAGAGAGAGACCAACCGGGATACGAGTATGAACCGGTGTGGGACTCTGTGGACCGACGGGCGTCACCCGTGTATATAAGGGGACGACCCGGCGGCGGTTCAAAGACAGATAACAACAACTCGAGCCTAGGCGAAGCTTGTTTGCTCCCTAGCCATTGAAACCACATCAATTCCATCACAACTAGACGTAGGCTTTTACCTTCATCGAAGGGGCCGAACTAGTATAAACCCTTGTGTCTTTGTGTCCGCTTTAACCCCTTCAAGTTAACCCGTAGCGATGGCTCCACGACTAAGTCCTTTCACAAGGACATCTGCCGTGACAAATCCACGACAGTTGGCGCCCACCGTGGGGCTATCGCACGACGGTTTGATGATCTTGGAGGCCAAGCTCAAAGGACTCGAAGGTTATGCTGTGGGCCGGATGACCAAGAGTCGTCGTGGCAAGCTCTACATCGACGATGCAGGATGGGGTCCCGAAGCCGGCTCGATCGAGTACGGATACCGGGTCCCCTTCGGTGGCATACACATTTTTATCGGCAAGATTGGTGAGCCTGGGCCTGAGCCGGACATCCGCACCGACCTCGTCGAGACGGCTCAGCGTGCGAGATCTACCCAGGTTAAACCAGCCGTGAGGCGTGCCTTCGTGGGAGTCATCCATGGAGGAGAGCATGAGGACGAGTCAGAATACGGTAGCGAGACCGTCGTCTATTCCGGCGACGAGTCCTCAACCGGAGAGACCGAATCATTGTACCAGTTGCAAGACGACCATATTAGGGGCTGTTCCGATGGCGACAGTGTTCCGGACCCCCAGATCAGATCAGCCGGGTTGGAATATTCATGGCCGGCACGCAGGCGGCGAATCACTCTTCGACCGCAACAGTAATGCTCTTCGAATCAGCCGCGGCGGCGGTAGCAAGGGCAGGAGGCCTTGTGCCCCCACCAGTTCAAGTTTTGTCTGACCTGTTTGACGCACTAGCGGTACTTATGGCAGAGGCCAATCCGGCGGATCAGGAGGCCCATGATGCGGAGATTGCAAAGGTGAGAGAGTAGATCATACAGGCCAAAGCTGACCTGGCAGCAGAGAAGGACAGGATAGCTGCAGAGCGGGCCTCTTTGGATGCCCAGGCCTATAAGCTCATGCTCGACCAGAACGCATCACAGGAGGTCTTGAAGCGGAAGCACAGATCACGCCTGCCGTTAGGTTTCGACCCTCGAAATCTCTTTCACACTCCGGGAGCTGGAACCAGTAATCTGTCGGGGCACCTGGAGGTAAACTGGGTCGAGGCACCAGGGCCAGGAGCGACGGTCCAACCCCGCCTGATGGAACCGCCTCGGCAGAACATTGTGATTCCTCCGCCGGTCCAGACACCTCCGGGTCATTATTCTAATCCTATGGACAATCTTGTCGCAACTGCTGCGTGATTAGAAGCTATCCCGGTCGAAGGAGACTCTCCACAAGCAATAGAGATGCGCCGGGTTAAGGAACTTCTCCGGATCGCTTTGATTCAACAGGAGGCATATTCATACAGCCGTGATCGGATTCATTCCACACCTCGTCCAAGCCGGAGCTATAGTAGGTGCCTGGATGAACCGGCCATCTCAAGCAATGCGCGGGGCCGTGAAGCGGCCCGGGCACGAAGGGAGGCCGAGTTAGCAGCACAGAACGAGGCGGATCAGCTTACACCGGCTCGTCCTACCACCTCTGCCGGGCCAGGGGTCGCCTCTAGCCTGGGAGTGCCCTGTCTAGTCCCCGCTTTATGCAATGTGCGCCTGCCCAAAGACTTCAAGGGTCCGCGCAAGGTGCCGAATTACACCGCTAACTTATCTCCAGAAGCGTGGGTAGAGAGTTATGAGATGGCCATGGAGATGCTGGATGTGGATGAGACCGCGTGTGCAAAATACTTCACCATGATGCTTGAAGGCACGGCCCGTACTTGGTTGAAGAGCCTGCCGCCTAATTGTATCAGTTCATGGGCCCAGTTGCGGACCCGGTTTATCCAGAATTTCAAAGATACGTGTAAGCAGCCTAAGTCCATAGTAGACTTGGCGGCTTGTGTTCAGGAGGACGGAGAGTCAACAACCCATTGGGTACGCCACGTTTCTGAAGTCTTGCACTCGTCCGACAGGATCAATGCTGACTCTGTGATCTTAACCCTGGAGGGCAACTGCCGGTTTAAGCCTCTAAAGTTGAAGTTGGGGCGTATGAAGCGGTTCTGTAATGACATGGGAACTCTCATGGCCGTTTTAGTGAAGTATGCTGATTCTGATAGTACCAAGGATCCTGAGACTGACGACGACGAAGCAGGGAAGGGAAAAAAGAATAGCAACTCTAAGGGGCATCAATACAAACCGGCGGGCCATGGAAACGGAGGCAAGCGTAAAGCGGATGGCAGCATGGACTTTGTGGCTAACACTAATGCGCAGGACAAGGGTCAGCGGCGCAGAGGTAAAGCGGCAAATCGTAATGGGGCTCCAAATCCTAACCCAGATCGCTTAAACTATTTGCTGAATCAGCCTTGCCCAAAACACGGGACGAAGGAGGCGCCGGCTAACCACCTTTGGAAGGATTGTTACATTATGCAGGAATTTAAAAACTCTAATGCCTTCCGTATGACCGTGGGCCAGGTGGTGGCTCAGGATCCGGTTTCCATGGGCCGAGCCACGATGGAGCTTCCGGTTCAGGTTTTAATCAGGGCGGTCATAACAACCAGAATAATCAGAGCAGTCAAGGGGGTTACAACCAACAGCAGCAGCAGCAGCAGTTGGGTTATCAGAGCCATCCAAAACAGTTGAACAATGGGCAGTATCACGTTTTCACAACTAGCTTGGATAAGCGCGACCGGAAACTTCACAAGCGAGCGGTGAACTCCGTTGAACCGGCCGTACCACGTTACTTACGTTGGTCGGAACAGCCTATCGTGTGGAGCAGGGAGGATCACCCACCCCGGGTGGACAATCCGGGCCAGTTGGCATTAGTGGTAGACCCTCAGGTGGGAGGTTATAAATTCACCAAGGTGCTCATGGATGGAGGGAGCAGTATTAACATCTTGTACTATGAGACATTCCGCCGCATGGGGCTCACAGACAAAAATCTCAAACTGTCTAATACGGTGTTCCACGGTGTGGTGCCTGGCAAATCAGCATATCCTGTTGGTAAGATAGCCCTGGAGGTGGCTTTTGGGGACGAGCATGATTCCCGATCCGAGACACTAACCTTTGAGGTGGTGAAGATCCGGAGCTCGTATCACGCCTTGTTTTGGCGGCCGGCTTATGCCAAATTCATGGCACGGCCTTGTTATATCTATTTGCAGCTCAAGATGCCGGGTCACAAAGGGACAATAACGGTTCATGGGAGCCGCAAGATTGCTTTGGAATGTGAGGAAGGAGATGTGGCCTATGCAGAGTCGGTTTGTGCCGCGGAGGAGTTAAAATATTATAGGGACAATGTTGATCCGGCGGACATGACCCCTTTGAAGAGGCCAACTATGGAGCATGATTCAGATCTGAAGTTCAAATCGGCGGCTGAGACCAAGCTTGTTGACTTCGTGCCCGGCGATTCATCCAAGCAGTTCACTGTCAGTGCCAACTTGGACCCTAAATAAGAAAGCGCGCTCATCGAGTTCATCCGTGAGAATCGGGACATTTTTACATGGAAGCCTTCTGACATGCCAGGTGTACCGAGGGAACTCGCTGAGCACACTCTTAATGTTGATCCCAAGTATAAACCGGTAAAACAGTTTCTCCGCCGGTTTAACGAAGAAAGGCGCAAGCTATTGGAGAAGAAGTGGCCAGGCTCTTAGCAGCTGGTTTTATCATTGAAGTGTTCCATCCAGAATGGCTCGCTAATCCGGTGCTGGTACTTAAGAAAAATGGCACTTGGCGTATGTGTGTGGATTACACGGATCTTAACAAGGCGTGTCCAGCGGATCCTTTTGCCCTCCCTCGCATTGACCAGATTATTGACGCGACGGTGGGTTGTGAGCGTTTGAGTTTTTTGGATGCGTATTCTGGGTATCATTAGATCAAAATGGCGGTTAAGGACCAGGAGAAGACGGTGTTTATTACTCCCTTTGGAGCCTTCTGCTATGTATCTATGCCTTTTGGGCTCAAGAGCGCCCAAGCCACTTATCAACGGTGTGTACAGAATTGCCTGCATAAACAGATCGGCCGCAATGTGCACGCCTATGTGGATGATATTGTAGTCAAGTCAAGGCAGAAGGAGACATTGGTTGATGATTTGAAGGAAACCTTTGACAACTTGCGGGTTTATAAGATGATGCTTAACCCTGCCAAATGTGTCTTTGGTGTTCCGGCAGGCAAGTTACTGGGTTTTCTTGTGTCCAACAGAGGAATTGAGGCTAATCCGGAGAAGATTACGGCTATCACCTCCCTGGCTAAACCGAAGTGTATCAACAATGTTCAGCGTTTGGCGGGCCGGATTGCCGCACTAAGCCGGTTTATCAGCCGCCTCGGAGAGAAGGCCATCCCTTTATACCAGATGTTGAGAAAGACAGATCAATTCATCTAGAGTCCAGCTACTGATGAAGCGTTGGAGGACTTGAAGCGGCAATTAGCCAATCCGCCCGTTCTTGCAGCTCCGGTCAACAAGGAGCCGTTATTGCTATACGTAGCGGCCAATGCTCACGCAGTTAGCGTGGCTATTGTAGTAGAACGCAAGGAGGCGGGCAAGGAGTATCCGGTTCAGCGGCCGGTTTACTATATCAGCGAGGTGCTTATTGAATCCAAGCAAAGGTATCCGCATTGGCAGAAGCTGGTATATGGAGTTTTCATGGCAAGCCAGAAATTGCAGCAGTATTTCCATGGGCACCCTATCACAGTGGTCAGTTCAGCTCCCTTGGGCGATATCATACAGAACCGGGAGGCGACCGGCCGGATTGCCAAGTGGGCTATAGAACTTGGGCCGCACGGATTGAAGTACGTACCCCGGACGGCGGTGAAGTCTCAAGCACTTGTTGATTTCATCAATGATTGGACTGAGTTGCAAGCACCAGAGGATGAGACTCTAGCCAGGCAGATAGTCCGGCGATCCAAGTCTATGACCATTGTCAATGGCGAATTGCATCATTGCAGTGTATCAGGGGCGTTTCAACGCTGCGTCTCCCCTGAGGAAGGCTGTGAAATTTTACGCGAAATCCATGAAGGGGATTGTGGTCACCATGCCGGTTCAAAGTCTCTGGTGGCTAAGGCATTTCGTCACGGGTTCTACTGGTTGACAGCTCATGCTGATGCGGAGGACTTGGTTAAACGGTGTGATGGTTGTCAGAAATTTTCAAGGCGTGCTCATGTGCCGTCTCAAGAATTGAGGATGATTCCAATTACTTGGCCATTTGCAACATGGGGGCTGGATATGGTTGGACCTTTTAAAAGGTCCAAGGATAAGAAAACCCACCTTTTGGTGGCAGTCGATAAATTTACCAAGTGGGTTGAAGCGGAGCCTGTTAGTAAGTGTGATGTAGCTACAGCAGTGCAGTTCATTAAAAAGGCGATTTTCCGGTTTGGTTTTCCACACAGCATCATTACTGACAATGGTACCAATTTATCCAAGGGCGCTATGAAGGAATTCTGTGAACGTGAGCACATCCGACTTGACGTATCGTCAGTGGCTCACCCCCAGTCCAATGGGCAGGCAGAACGAGCTAATCAAGAGATCTTGCGAGGCATCAAACCCCGGCTTATGGTTCCATTGCAAAGAACACCGGGATGTTGGGTTGAAGAGCTACCATCTGTGCTATGGAGTATCAACACTATGCCCAACCGATCTACAGGATACACACCATTTTTTATGGTCTATGGAGCAGAGGCGGTTCTCCCTAGTGATATCCGGCATGATTCGCCTCGTGTGGCGGCTTATGTTGAAGCGGACAATGAGACAACACGGCAAGATGCTTTGGACCTATTAGATGAGGAGCGTGACATAGCGGCTGCCCGCTCGGCGATTTATCAACAAGATCTTCGTCGCTATCACAGTCGCCGGGTCAGAACCAGAACTTTTCAAGAAGGAGATTTGGTGCTTCGGCTCATCCAAGATCAGACGGATATGCACAAGTTATCCCCACCTTGGGAGGGACCTTTCGTGGTCAGCAAGAATCTGCACAACGGGTCGTACTACCTGATTAATATTCGAGAGCATAAAAACTCACACACATCAGAGGAGATCACTTGGGGACATGGTCAAGTCTGAACCAGTCACGCCTCTTGATCGGCCTAAGGCCACAGAATCACTTGGGGGCTTGGTCGAACCCGAACCATTGCCACGCCTTTTGATCGGCATAAATGCCACGGTTTCATTTGGGGACCTGGCTGACTTGAACCATTGTCACTCCTATTGGGGGCTTGGTCCTGTCCGACCATGGTAACACCATCTGATCAGCTCAGTAAAGCATGTTTTTGCAAACGGTTTTTATCATTGCCTTTGCTTCCATATTTCTTTTATGACTATTCTTCAAGTTTTGTTGTGTTTCCTTTAAACCAACAACACTTTTTTACCGGTTCAGCTGACGGAAATCGGTTCATTTGTACTCCAGAGAAATATGCCCGGTTTAACTTTCCTGTTAACATCATGAAGTAGCAGGGGGGTTCATAATGACCCAGCACGGTTTACATGGGAGTTGTTTTCTCCCCTTTGATGGTAACGGTTTATAAATACTCCATTTCAAGCCTGGCTAAGCCAACTTCATGCCCAGCGATGGCAGGTATTTTGTATCACATATTTGATTATACGTCTTAAATACATTGATGATATATATATATAAAGGTCATAAACCGGTTGGCGGTATAACCGCCACCGAAGTTCAAGATTTTCTGATTGCAGGAAATATAAATTGAGGATTTCAAGCAAAAGCATCAGTACTTATGCACGAAGGCATATTCAAGGCAGAAGTATTGACTATCCTATTACAAGGCAACACGTGCCCAAATAAGATCATTGTTGTTCCGGCGGATCATAATAAAGCAGTTATTTAAACTGGCTTCCGGTTCAAGCCTGTTCCTCGCCCCGGTCTGATGATTGTGGGTCGGCCCGTGCCGCTTCAGGTTCCTCATCTCTATCCATTGGCTGGAAATCAACAGTGGTCCAGTCGATTCCCATTAAAGCTTGAAAGACAGCCTCTTCATGGATCAGAGAAGACGGTTCAATATCAGGAGCGTAAGTATGCTTATGGATTGGAGGAATCAGATTCTCCGCTTCAAGAGTTGGTGCAGGCACTCATTTGTTCTGATCATTGTACTGAGCTTGATAATGCGACAAGTCTGCCTCTTCAGCCAATTGACAAGCCAGAGGGCATACTGCATGGTTTATCGCCCTCAAATCATCTTCATTGAACTCTGAGCCGTCTTCCTTCAAGCTGGGATAGCCTTGAGCTGCCTCAACAGGATCGAAATCCGGCACCCATGCTTTTTCCCGGATCAAGGCATTAATGGCTCCGGTTCGAGCAGTAGATTTTTTTCAGTTCTTCAATCCGAGCAGGAAGCATTGACAACCTATTAAGAGTGTCTTGGATTAAAGTGGGTGCCAGATTGTTATGAGATGCAGTGGTGATGATCCGCTGCACTCTGGTATACAGTTGTTCAATTAAAGTGTAGGCAGCCTTCAACTTCTTCCGAACATCTAATCCTAAGTGACCAATGCGTGTACCTGCAACAATACAGGAAAGATCACAAACCGGATCTATTATAAGTAGGCCAGAGTTGTCCAGGAAACCAAAAGGAGCTTACCAAAGATAGCAGCGGTCATGGAATGTACTTGCCGCTTTACGGCGGTCAGCTCATCTACCACTGGTTTAAGGGCAGCTTCAGCGTTTTCAGCTCTTTTTATTAAAGCGGCCTTCTCAGTGGCCCAATCAGTCCGATCCTTCTTGAAGCCCTCCTTCAGCTGTTCTGTGATGCTCAAAGCACTGGTTATTTCTTCCCTTGCCTTGTCGGTTTCAGCTTGTTGGGTTTTCAAAGTTTCCTGCAGAACAGTAATCCGGTCCTCTTTGATCCTCACTTCAGCCTGCATAAAGACAGTGCTTGGTTTTCAACAAACGGTACAAGAATTTGAAGTACCAACCACATAACAAGTTATACGCTTGATACTTGGGGGCTAATGCACCTTCAATTTTCATCTATTACTAAATCGCAAAGTCCCAAGCTCAATACAGGTATTCAACTTGGCACTTGGGGGCTAATGGTTGTTTGCTCAGTTATGTTCTGATGTTAGAATCTTTATTGGAGTCCCGGTTTAACTATACTAAGTTGAACCAACCCTTGGGGGCTACATTGATGGATTTCAAAGTATTGAGGACTATATTCAAGTCCCGGCTTGAAGAAGGTTACAAACCGGCCCTTGGGGGCTAGGAGGATTAATACAGTGGCAGTAATTAAAGAAAGAAGAAGCACAAGGAAGTTACCTCGAATTTATCTCTCATCATCTTTATCAGGCCAGCTTCACAGTCACGACTAGTATATAGCCGGTTCAAGTAACCAGAATGAAGATCTTGGGCACTCAGAGCAGCATATGTTTCCAGATCAACATCCCATTTGCCTTTGTTCATGGCAGAAAAATCTTCTTTCACAGTATGCTTGGCCAAAGCGACAGGATTCCCTGGTTCAAAGTGACCTACGCCGGTAATTACAACGTCATCATCCTTGGACTCGCCGCTTTGCGTCGGCGCGGTCGGTTTATCAGCAGGCTTTGAAGGACTGCAGGATCTATCAATCCGGACAGAGCTGGCAGGCTGGTCAACAGGGACTAAGGTATTGATAGGCCTTTTCTCAGGAATAGCATCATCTTGCAAGGGAGGATCATTGGGAATATCCTCATAAACGAATGTTTCAAGATCTGGTGTTTTATCCTGTTCAGAGGCGACATCTTCCTCGGCCGCTTTATCCAGGCGGGCTTTCTTGCTCGGTTTAGGTTTAGCCCTGAAAGAGAAACAAAGAGTCAAGGAACAACATAAGTTATAACATGGTATATCAGAAGCATATGTTCAGTCTAGCTTACCCAAGAACCGTTTTCAGTGGTGGCAGCTGAGTGGCCGACGATTCACCAGAGGAAGAATCGGAAGTAACCTGATAATCGGAGTCGGACGGATTAAGAGGTTGACGGATGAAACCCGCTTTAGGATATAAATTAATAAAAAGGTCGGAGACCTCGGAGCGGCGTTTTCGAACCGGACTGTTTGGTAAACCGACGGAGGTAACTACCTGGCCGCTGTGCCGGGTTGTGCGGCGAGCTTCATGTTGCTGAGTCTTCATAAGAAATTTGGGATCCAAGTAAGCAAGAGGATGAGAAAATTTAAATTTCCGGTTTGCCTGGCGAAATTTTGGCAAAGGCAAAGGATCTGAATCGGAAGAGAAAATAGTTACCTCGGCGACATCAGCATTACTGGCTTCAGCGTCGTCCTGACAAGTATCATCATCAATAAGGCGTGTAAAAAGTAAGCCTAGTGAATCGAGTTCTACCTCAAGGTCCGAGTTACCCACATCATCATCAACAGCCGGATCAGATGAAGTAGTGGTTTTCCTCTTTTTAGCAGGCTTCTTGATGACCTTGGTCTATAGCCGGGTTGACCGTTCTACTTTCTCCGGTTTGTCTTGTGGAAGCTTCTTGCTCCAAAACAGATTATCACCCTGGTTAAGCAGCAATTGATGTCAGACAGAGGTAGCAATAACAGGTTCAGTAAAAAGTACAATCAAAATCTTACAGCTGGCAGTTTGTTGGTAGCACAGAAAGGGAGCAGGCCGGTTTGAGCGCAGAGGTGCTCCGGTTCGTTCAGCATTTTCTTCACAGCCTCTGTGACTTCATCATCAGAGAGCTGGATGTTGGTGTGTCGGAGTGGGTCATCAACGCTACCACTGTACTTGCACATTAAACCGGAGCGCCGGCTGAGAGGCAGTATGCTCCATGATATCCAACAGCGTGCGAGATCTACTCCTGTTAAACCGTTGGCCATGAAGGCTCAGAGCTTGGATAATTGCGGAGTGTATTTACTCCTCTCCTTGGCACTTAACCTTTGTGGGAAGGGGTGTGTATTGTTGAGCCGCTCCGGAAGAAAGCCAGGCAAAGGATTTTCATCATCAGGGGAAGTATCTTTGCAGTAAAACCATGTTGCATTCCACTCCTTGGGGTGACTGTGTAGTCTGGCATGGGGATAAGTGATTTCTTTCCTTTTCTGAATTGCCATACCGCCCAATTTGGTATTGGGACCATCAGTGAATTCTGTGCGGCGGTTTAAGTGGAAGCAGTCTCTGAACAATTCAACTGTGGGTTTCTCTTGAAGGTATACCTCATAGAGCACTTAGAAGTGACATAAGTTGGTAACAGAATTGGGGCCAGTATCTTGCGGGCGGAGTTGAAAATTGGCTAACACATCCCGGTAAAATTTAGAGCCGGGCGGTTTGAAGCCCCGGGCTAAGTGAACCGCAAAGATCACAACCTCTCCCTCTTGAGGTGTGGGAGGACATTCATCACCAGGAACCCTCCAGTGGATAGTCTCTTTGCTGTCTAAAGCGCCGATCGAGACTAAATTGTCCAACTGAGTTTCTGTGACACGAGAAGGAACCCAGTTGCACTCATATACTTGTTTGGTCATGGTGAGATCTACAAGAAATAGGTGATTCCGGTTTAAGAACATGTTGGATAAAAGAAGGCGCGGGTATGAACAATGCTAAACCGGAGGCAGTATATTTTAACCGGATTTTTATGAAGTGGCATCATATGGCTAAAGAGTTCTAGCGGTTCAACAAGGGGACTAATGGTATATACCGGTTTATTAACTTTTTCTATATTAAGTTAAACCACCTGATCTAAACATTGAAAGCAATTGAGGTTGCGGATGGCTAAGTATGCAGAAACAGGTTTCACAAGGTCTTATTGCAGCAATGGATCTGAAGCAAGTTCAGAAAAATAAAAAATATTCAAAAGGTTAAAGCAGAACAGAAGTAAATCAATGGGTAGGAATGTGGATGAGATCTATAGACTTGAGCGTAAAGCTATAGGCGGATGCTAAAAAGCTACTGCTGGTCAGAGCAGGGTTTCACAGATATGTCCAGGAGTCTAGGTACGAGTATGAACAAGTGATGAACACGGCAAGAACACGAAACCCTAGAATAGATCTATGTTAAGAAGAACAGAAGGCTTACCAGAGTCGAGGAAGACGCGGAAGGCTACCGCGGTGCTCTGGTGTGTTCAGGTTGATGCAGCGGCACAAGATGGTGCAGAGGTCAACGGCGGCGGCGGAGCTCCGAGGCTGGCGACGCGAGGAAGACGAAGAGAAAGAGATGAAGGGGAGAAAAGGAAATGGCCCTTCTGTCCTATTTATAAGGTAGGGGGCGTGTGTCAGGCGCGCGAATCCAGGAGCCACAAGATTTGGAAGTGGAGCTGCTGCCTTGGGTATCGCAGATCTATTAATAAAAGAAGTCGTCATAAATGTTAACTTCATGATGACATCATGCCGGTTTACAGCAACCAGAGATGATGACGACATGGCGGTTTACCAATTACCAGAAGATGTTGAAGACAAAGATTGTTGTAAAGGATTGACATGAACCAGTTCAAATCAATCTGGGGCCTAATGTTGGGGATATTACCACTGGGCGTGAACCGGCCTACCTGGGCCGGGTTAGCTTCATTAGTAGTTTAAAGGTGATTAAGCAGATGAAGGCCCAAGGCCTGTAGTCGGTTTAGAACCTGTAGCCGTAAACCGGCTTGATATGTAAACTTGCATTGTAAGTCAGGAATAGAGAGAGACCAACCGGGATACGATATGAACCGGTGTGGGACTCTGTGGACCGACGGGCGTCACCCGTGTATATAAGGGGACGACCCGACGGCGGTTCAAAGACAGACAACAACAACTCGAGCCTAGGCGAAGCTTGTTTGCTCCCTAGCCATTGAAACCACATCAATTCCATCACAACTAGACGTAGGCTTTTACCTTCATCGAAGGGGCCGAACTAGTATAAACCCTTGTGTCTTTGTGTCCACTTTAACCCCTTCAAGTTAACCCGTAGCGATGGCTCCACGACTAAGTCCTTTCACAAGGACATCTGCCGTGACAAATCCACGACAGAAGTTGTTCACGATAGGGAGGGAGCCCGAAGCCCCTCACGCACCGAGGGAGGAGCTCGCCATCGTCGCTCTGGAGGAAGGCTCTGTAGAGCACAAGCCCCGGGAACCCCTCCGACGCTGGCCCTTGCGAGTTGAGGTCGACACCGGCATGGGTAGCAGGGCTGCTTGCCGCCGACTGGGAACTTAATCTTTGGGCCTCTATAAATAATGCAAGCCTGTAACTAAAATACCTAGAAAGGTGAACTGAATCTTTGGGCCTCTAGAAATAATGCAAGCCTGAAACAAAAATACCTAGAAAGGTGGACTGAATCTTTGGGCCTCTAGAAATAATGCAAGCCTGAAACTTAAATACCTAGAAAGGTGAACTGAATCTTTGGGCCTCTAGAAATAATGCAAGCCTAAAACTGAAATACCTAGAAAGGTGAACTGAATCTTTGGGCCTCTAGAAATAATGCAAGCCTGAAAATGAAGTACCTAGAAAGGTGAACTGAATCTTTGGGCTTCTAGAAATAATGCAAGCCTGAAACTGAAATACCTAGAAAGGTGAACTGAATCTTTGGGCCTCTAGAAATAATGCAAGCCTGAAAATGAAATACCTAGAAAGGTGAACTGAATCTTTGGGCCTCTAGAAATAATGCAAGCTTGAAACTCAAATACCTAGAAAGGTGAACTGAATCTTTGGGCCTCTAGAAACAATGCAAGCCTGAAATTGAAATACCAAGAAAGGTGAACTGAATCTTTGGGCCTCTACAAATAATGCAAGCCTGAAATTGAAATACCTAGAAAGGTGACCTGAATCTTTCGGCCTCTAGAAAGATTTATTACATCCTCAAGCAGCATCAAACAATTCCATGCGTGCACCACAAATCTATAGCAAGTTTGATCAGGATCTACTTTTCCAAATTAGAATTAGCGCTAGAGCAAGCAAGATCAATGATATGGCCGTGAGATAGAGAAGGAATGAACAAACTCACCCCTCTCGTGACCTCCCTGGTAGATGCGCCGCCGCCGCGCACGACAGAGGGAGAAAAATGACTAGTGAAGGGGGAATGGGGCGACCTTCGAAGGTCGGAGGGAGAGGGCGGCCGGAGTAGGGCGGCAGAGGACGAAAGGAGAGGGCGGCCGGAGGAGAGAGAAGGCGAGCGACGCTTGGGCGTGCGGCCCTATGGGGAACAGAGAGGAGTCGTGCGAGAGGGGGGGAGCGATCTGGTGCGGGCAGGTGAGATTTTTTTAGGGGAGCGATCTGGTGCGGGCAGGTGAGATTTTTTTAGTTCTCTTTTAGTGGGCCCAGGATAACTAGCCCAATTAGAACCTCTCCACCGGGCTAGTTTTTTAGCGGGTTAGAGCAAACTAGCTCAAACTAACCCCTCTTGTTTCGATAATTTGAGGCTATTTCAACCCAAACTAGCTCTAACTCAGGGATCCAAACAAAGAGGAGTGTTACTGTACATGCTACAGTGTGGATAGTAGCACATTGTTTTTTATGGCCATATCACCACATTATTGTTTTCTACTGCTGGTTCACTGGGCTACCGTGGTTCGCACAGCTGGTTCACTGGGCTGCCGTGGTTCACACTCCTCCGACCTGAGTAGTACTCCCTCCGTTCCTAAATATAAGTCTTCGTAGATATTTCACTGTGGACCACATACGGATGTATATAGATGCATTTTATGTGTAGATTCACTCATTTTTCTCCGTATGTGGTCCATAGTGAAATCTCTCTAAAGACTTATATTTAGGAACGGGGGATTAGTATAGTACTAGTATATACCGCATCATTCTTTGCTCCTTCTTACTACTCCGACATGTGGGAGAGACAGCATCCGGGTCGACGTGTCATGCACCAGATTAGAGCGCGGAACGGAAGGGGGGCATCACCCCGGTCGGAGCGCCAGTAATTCATGACTATAGTGAGTGGTCATATCACAAGTCTTTCCAGCAGTAACGCGCCATCAAATCGCACAGCCCCACTCACTCACCCTCCCCGCCTCTCTGTCAAACCGCCTACCCGAAAACTGCCGCGTGTACTGCCCGAGAAAAGCCCCGCCCTCAACTTTTAACTACGCGAAAATAGTTCGAGCTTGTTCGTTCTATATAAATACAGTACTTACCGTATGTTTAATCACCCGTGGGGTTGTTTAATGAATGGAGGGGCGGGGAGCACAAGTGAACAATACTACCTCTATCCGGGTTTATTGGTCCCCATTGTATTTCGTGCCAAATTTTGACCATAGATTAAACTAAGAAAATGTTCACGCATGTCACCAAACATTATATTTTTCAAAACTATGTTCAAATACGAATCCAATGAGATAATTTTTCTTGACATGCATTAACATTTTGTTAGTTAAATCTTTAGTCAAAATTTGGCACAAACTATAAAAGGGACCTATAAACCAGGACGGAGGTAGTACTGTAGTAGTAGTAAGTAGGAGTCGTAGAGTAGTCACCTTAAATAGAGAGTTTCTTTTCTTTAATGCCACGTACACAAATTGAAACGCTTGTTGTGGAGAAAAAAATATAATCACTCCACTATATATGGACGCAGGGGCCTGAGCGCTTGCTTTACTAGGGTTGCTCTCTTCATTCTCTCATCCTCTCCAGATATAAACAAATACAGTGGTAGCAACATTTTCTCTCTGCTCACCGCTGGTCACAGATCCGGCCGGATCCCTTCGGCCGGTGTGTGTAGAGGACTAAAAGATGCATCCTTCACGCGGTCATCGCCGCTGAGGGAGGAAACCCACGGCTGCCGGAGGGACCCGATCCTCTGCCCGTGCCATTCTCTCCGACACAGCGCCAGCTCGGGAGGTCCTCCGACCCTTCTTCCTCCCTATCGTATTATCCGCAGATCCGACCTGCCGCCGCCGACATCCCGGCGACCCTCAGGTATAAGTTCTTCGAAAGCGGCCTTGCTCTACTGCCCCAGCTCCCGACGTGTCTACATGTGCATCTTTTTCTACCCCCATCAGCTCTTCCAAAGCCACCTAAATTTTTAGTATTACTAGAGGTAAAGCTACTTCATGCATTCAAATCTAGGGCTTTGTTCAAACAACGAAGAAAGGGGGGAAAGTTGTAGCATGAATCTAGGACTTGATTCAAAGAGGAAATAATATGGTGAAAGTAGTAGAGACCGGATACCCAACCGGTCTCTTGGTTGAAAAGGGAAATAATGGGAAAACGCAGTACAAAGTGGATAAGGAACAGATCTATTATTGGTTGAAAAAAAGGATAGAAAGTGGCGGCTGGTGGACAAGTCAACAGAGTATGTCCAGGATTAGATTTGCTGCCATCACATAGTAAAAGGTCTCCAGGATTAGATTTGCTGCCCTCACATAGTAAAAGGTCTCAGGATTAGATTTGCTGCCGTCACATAGTAAAAGGTCTTAGGATTAGATTTGATGCCCTCACATAGTAAAAGGTCTCAGGATTAGATTTGTTGCCCTCACATAGTAAAAGGCCTCTAGGATTAGATTTGCTGCCCTCACATAGTAAAAGGTCTCCAGGATTAGGTTTGCTGCCCTCACATAGCGTGAACAAGCTCGGCATCACCACTTTATGCCTCCTTGTAGGTACATTGTGCTGATGCGTCCACTGTCGCATGTCCTTATACCAACCTTTTGCTGTTTTTTTTTGCGGGTAAACCAACCTTTTGCTATAAGGGCGCATGTAAAATGAAGCGATCACACTGTTACCTTAGGGACATGTCTAACCAGTGTTATTGTTAATCTAATGCCTCCAGTGATAAGATGCAATTAAACTGTGTTACAAATGGCACTCCTGTTGTTTTCCCCAGTATGATAAGTAAGTTGCTCCTTTACGCTGCTGAGTGTCCTGGTGTCCCCACGGTCCCATGCCCTTAAACCAACTCTTTAGCTGCTATTGATTTACTATGTCTGGTAAACAAGCAATGCCACCATTAAAGTAATCCCATATTTGAGGAATCTCATTGTTGATCGTAATGCTTCTGGTAACATGAAGCATTGCCGACGCTTTAAAATTTCTACTGTCCTTGCGTGATTGCCATGCACATAATTAAGATGCTTCTTTTCATTTTGTATATGTTTTGTATATTCTTATTGACCAGCAACTGCTTACTTTCTATCATTTTGTGCAGATAGGGATATCGATTTGACCTTGTTGCTATTGTGACCTTTTGGTGAACTACACAAAACACTTTTTTTGGAATGAGTGTCTTGTGCAGTTCAACTAAAATGTCACGTGGGCAACATCTCTCAATTTTGGTGGAACTGCACAAAATGGTTAAACTAAAGTGAAACCATGCTCTCCTGTCTCCTTGTTTGTGCTATGCAAACATGTTGTGCAAACAGGAATACTCTACTACAGATGTTGTGACGGTCAATAGCAACATCTCTCAATTTTGGTGGAACTGCACAAAATGGTTCAACTAAAGCGAAATCGTGATCTCCTGTCTCCTTGTTTGTGCTATGCAAACATGCTGTGCAAACAGGAATACTCTACTACAGATGTTGTGACGGTCAAGAGCATTCGCCAAGTTCTTCGATTGTATGACATGGCTAGCCAAGATGGATTTAATCCCGATATTCACTTTATCAAAAGGCTCTAATGGGTTGGTTTTGAATCTTGCAAGCTGGGAATCAGTGAGATGTGTAGGCATCTTTGTTGTACTTATTATTTGAATCTTATTTGTTGGTTCTGAATCTTGCAAGCTGGGAATCAATGAGACGTGTAGGCATCTTTGTTGTACTTATTATTTGGATCTTATTTGTTGGTTCTGAATCTTGCAAGCTGGGAATCAATGAGATGTGTAGGCATCTTTGTTGTACTTATTATTTGGATCTTATTTGTTGGTTCTGAATCTTGCAAGCTGAGAAACACGACATGATGATGCAGAGGACAACAACCATAACAAACAATTCAAACTTTGTAGTATTATCTTTGTGAAAATGCGACAAATGTGTTGATCGTGTGCGTCCTGAGAATAATAATTCTAATTGTTGTGCATGTTGATCCCGTGGCACTGATAGAACGAGCCAATGCATTGCTTGTTTTAAGTATAAATTTCTATTAAAGCTAATTAAATTTAAGTAAAGTGACCACTAACTCCTGTTATTACAGTACCAATACAGACCCGCTCGTGAACCGACGTGTGGTCGGAGTAGGTTTCTTAATGGAGGCGTTTGAATGCGCCGAGGGTGCATCTTCTGTCGGGCGTGCAGTGGACGAGGGAGGGGTAGTAACTGTTGTCGCCTCTACACACTCAGCTTACTATTGAATCTAGTTCCCCAAGAGCTGAAAAACGAACTGCTGCCGCCGCCTACACACTCGTTCACTCGAAGAGACTCCAATGGCGATCCGAGGGGTGAGCCTGCTGGATATGGACTTCAGCAAGGAGTTAGTTCGCCGTTCTGTCCTATGGCTGCACCAAGTTGAATGTGATGTACACCAACGATACGGACTCGGTGAAGCTCTGCCTCGCCTCAGTCCTATGGCTGCACCAGGTTCTGGAGCATTCGCCTGTTTCATCGGCAGCGCCGACTGCACCTTTGCTACGGTGGAGAGAAGGAAGAACGCGACGATTCGGCCAGCTAGTGCAACAAGCTTGTCGACATCCAGAAGCAATACAAGATCATCAGCAACGGGCAGGAGAAGGACTCCGTGGTTGACCTCGCTGAGACCATCATTGACCCCTGATACGCCAACATGAAAGAAGATGACCTGAACACGTGGGAGGTACCTCTGAATCTAGCCTACATAACCTATGCGGCCAAGGACGCATACGCATGCTACGACATGTACACGCAGATCTTGGACATGAGGGCGTGTCTGCTACCCGTAACCGACGAGTACACGGACAGCCGCAGCGTCATGATCAAGCGTGCCAGGAAGGTCTAGATGTTGTACTTTATCTGTTTATAAGCACCTTTATCATCTGAGTGTTTCATGCATTAGCCTATGTGTCGTAATTATCTGTTTTGTCTGAAATATTTATTTTAAGAACCCATTAACCTGATTGCTTTTTTTAGTGGCTATTTGCTAATGTATGTAAACTAGTTCACTTGTCCGTAAAAAAAACTAGTTCATTCGGCTGCCGTGCTTTGAATCTCCTTCCTCCCAACATATTTCTCTCCTCAGGTGGACCCAGCACGTCTTTGAATTTTCTCGCACTTTCTTTTTCGATGTAAACTGAGTTTTCTCCCAGTACTTTCCCCTAGAACCAACTCAACTGTCCCACATCTAGCCTAAAAAATAATAATACCCCACGTACTATTAACTCATCAAATTAAAATGATATTTTATTTCGTAAGTTGAAAGTTCTTACAAAATAATAATAATAATTGTTTATATGTAACTTGCCAAGTTAACTCCTAGTGATTGCGTACATAAGCTTGCAAAGATTTTACTGATGTGCAATCATGTGTTTATGTTTTTATAACATTTCTCCGTCTAGCCCAACATGATATTTTCACCCAGCCCAGCAAGTCCGCGGATTTGGAGAAAAATGCAAATGGGATTTAAACGGGCTGCATAGATGCTACATCATTGTTTCACCCAGCCCACCAAATGGACTAAAAAACAAATGGACTGGCTGACATGTGGGCTAGTAGGTCGAAGCCTAAGAAGGCGTTGGATTTACATCCAACGGCCGACATTCTTCTTTAATCTCTCGTCTTCTTCCCCCAGCGCTGTCGGAACCGCCTGCTCCAGCCTTCGGCATCCAGCGGTGTTGTTTTGCGCTCCTCAGCGAAACGCTACCCCGCCGACGGCCAGGCCATCCCTCCACTCTGCACCTCATGTTATTCTCTGCCGAGTGTAGGCCCACCCCGCACCCGAACCAGTCAAGTTTCCCACTCCTCTCCGTCTGCGACTCCACTGCCGCGTCTTCCCCATCTCCGAGTCGTTCCAGTCTAGGGCCTTGCCGTCGTCCACCACCTCGGTGCGCTCGGCGCGGCGTGGTCAACATACGAGAGTCATCGGAAGAGGACTGTACGTGGAGAGCCTGACGGCTGGGACCCACGAGGTCCATGGTCGCACGCAAGGAAAGTTCCTCCTTATTACGCACTATACGTGCACTGTACATGGGAAGGGCTTATGTATTTCGCGAAAAAAACGTCCCCCCGCTGACAGGTCGGACCCACCAGCTATATCTTTGCACGCAAGGAAGTGCCTCCTTATTACACACCAAAAAATGAATACCCCCTGCTAGCTGGGACCCACCATAGTGGGTGGCTGACTTGTGGGCCTACTAAGTTGATGAGGACGGAGGGCTTTGTCAACTTAGTCAATATGAACGATTCTAGACCCAGTGACCGTATGATGTCCATCCAACGGCCATAGTGCTTCTTCAACCTCTGGTCTTCTTCCTCCAGCCGCCCAAAGCAGCGTTGGTCGTGCCGCGTGCTCCTGTCTCTCGTGGCCGGCTGTGATGCCACGTAGGCCTCACCGCCCCCTACTACTCCCACCGCTGGCCCAGGGTATCGCTCTACTCACCCACACCCCCTGTTATTCTGCGGTGACAGCAGCCTCACGACGCAGCCGAACCAGTGAACCCTCGTACTCCTCTCTGCATGGGCATCCACTGCCGTGTCTTCCCCGGCTCCTTGTCGTCCCCTTCCTAGGCCTCACTGTCGTCCACCGCCTTGGTGCTCTCGGCGTGGCGTGGTCAATGTGGTCAACGACCGACTTCCATCGGAAGAGTACTGTATGTGGAGAGGCTGACAGCTGGGTCCAAGGCCACAACCCAGTTTTTTTGTGATTTGCTAAGTAAGTCGCTTTGTCAGGCCTGTTGGGCTGCAAATCTTTAAAGACGAGGAGAGCTTCATTTGGCTGGCCGAGAAAATGGCCTATTAGTAATGCGAAATGGGTTTTACATTTTTAAAACACATCAAACTGGCAATTAGTTTCAAATATCTTTTTTTCATTTCGAGATTTTAAATTACATTAATTTTTATGCGTGGAGAATTTGTTTGATTTTATATTGATATACATTTATTTTTTAAATCAGTTTGAATGTGAGTCGAAATTTCGGGATTAAAAATAGTTTGGACAGCACCGAAATATGCAAAATTTTGTATAATTTTTTAACCGTGGCCACAATATGGGCTGTAATGCTAACAAAAAGAATATGGGCTCCAAACAAAACCTTAAGAATTAGCAAATGGACTGTAAATTATTAGAAATAATGGCAGATGGGCTGTATGTTGTTTTCCACAGATTTGAGGCTTTCCTAAAAAAAGGTTGACGCACAAGCAGTGACTGTTGGATGGCCATCCAACGGCCGTCGTGCTTCTTCAATCTCTGCTCTTCCTGCTCCAGCCGCTCAAACAAGTGCCGGTGGGACTGCCTACTCCCTCCTCCCCACGGCCGGCTGTGCTGCCGCGCATGCCTCACCGCCCCATCGTACTCCCATCGCTGGCCTAGCCATCCCTCTACTCACCCACACCTGCTGTTATTCTCCGGCGATGGCAGACGAACCAGTAAACCCTCATTTAGAAATACTCCCCTCCGCGTGGGAAACAACTGTGGAGTCTTCACTGCCTCCGTGTCGTTCCCTTCCTAGGCCTCAGCATCGTCCATCGCCCTGGTGCTCTCGACGCGGCCTGGTCAACGTGGTCAACGACCAACATGCATCTGAAGTGGACTGTACGTGGAGAGGCCGATAGCTGGGTCCACGGCCGCACGCAAGGAAATGCCTCCTTATTACGCGCAAAATAATGATTCCTCCATCTGACATCGGGGACCCACCGAAAGGGCCTCTGTATTTCACGAAAAAATGTTACCACCGCTGACAGCTCGGACCCACCAGCTATATCTTCGCACGCAAGGAAGTGCCTCCTTATTACGCACAAAAAATGAATACTCCCCCTGTTAGCTAGGACCCAGTATAGTGGCAGGCTGACTTGTGGGCCTACTAAGTTTCCGTGGATGGAGGGCTTTGTCAACTTAGTCAATATGCACGATTCTAGCTCCAGTGACCGTACGATGTCCATCCAACGGCCGTAGTGCTTCTTCAACCTCTGGTCTTCTTGCTCTAGCCGCCCAAACCAGCGTCGGTCATGCCTCGTGCTCCTGCCTCCCGTGGCCGACTGCGATGCGGCGGAGGCCTCACCGCCCCCTACTACTCCCACCGCTGGTCAAGCCATCCCTCTACTCACCCACACCCCATGTTATTCTGCGGCGACGGCAGCCTCACACCGCAACGAACCAGTGAACCCTCGTACTCCTCTACGCGTGGGCATCCACTGCCGCGTCTTCCCCGGCTCCGCGTCGTCCCCTTCCTAGGCCTCGCCGTCGTCCATCGTCCTGGTGCTCTCGGTGCGGCGTGGTCAAGGAACAACTTCCATTGGACGTGGACTGTACGTGGAGAGGCTGACAGCTGGGTCCACGGCCGCAGCAAGGAAGTGCCTTCTTATTATGCGCAAAATAATTATTCATCCACCTGACAGCGGGGACCCACCGGATGGGCCACCATATTTCGCGAAAAAAACATTTCCCTCGACTGCTGGGACCCACTAGCTACATCTTCGCACGCAAGGAAGTGCGTCCGGGCAAAAAAATGATTCGCCCCCCTGACTGCTGGGACCCACCAGCTACATCTTCGCACGCAAGGAAGTGTGTCTGGGCAAAAAAACGATTCGCCCCCCTGACTGTTGGGACCCACCAGCTACATCTTCGCAGGCAAGGAAGTGCCTGACAGTCGGGACCCACCTGGTCGAAGCATACGTAGCATTGTCATTCTGGTCGCGAACGTGTACGTACATACTGGTCGTAGTAGAGGCGCGCACGTACACGTACGTATAGCGGCGAGGGTGCAAGAAAGAAAATACGGCCAAGTACGTACATACGGGCAGGGTCTCGAACGCCTACTTGCACATACATACATGGCTGGGTCAGAACGGAGAAACAGCGTCGTCGTCATGTTCATGGGGAGGCAACGGAATGCGTCGTGTTCATTGGGAGGCAACGGAACGCGTGGGAGCCAAACGGCTGGGTCGGAATGGAATGTGTGGTCATGTTCACCGGGAGGGCTTGGACGGAACAGGCGATGGAAACAAGGCCTGGCATACCGCGCAATGGAGGAAACGGCCTTGTGTTCGACCGGCCATGTTCGAAACGGGATCCTGTTCATCAGGAGGGGTCTGGCATACCGCAAAACGGAGGAAACGGACCTCCTACGGTCGAAACGGGGTCCTGTTGATCGGGAGGGGCCTGGCGTACCACAAAATGGAGGAAACGGACCTCCTATGGTCGAAACAGGGTCCTGTTGATCGGGAGGGGTGTGGTGTACCGCAAAACGGACGAAACGGACCTCCTACGGTCGAAACGGGGGTCCTGTTCATCGGGAGGGGTGTGGCGTACCGCAAAACGGACGAAACGGACTTGTGTTGGAGCGCTACAGTCAAAACGGGGGGAGGGGTGTGGCGTACTGCAAAACGGGGCTCCACGGGATACTGTTCATCTCCACCGTCGACCTCCTCCAGCCTGCACGGGCTACCGTCGACCTCCTCCAGCCTCCACGGGCTCCTGTTCATCCATCCTCCACCGCGCGCTACTCCACCGGCTACTGTTCGACCACCCCTCCACGGGCACCCCTCCACCGTCTACTATTCATCTAGCCCTTCACACCACGGGGTCCTGTTCAACCACCCCTCCACAGCCACCCCTCCACCGTCTACTGTTCATCCAGCCCTCCACACCACGGGTTCCTGTTCATCCAGAGGCAACACCACCGCTCACTATTCATCCACCCCCCCCCCCCCCCCCGCAACACTCACTGTTCATCCTAGAGGCAGCATCGATCGGCTTCAGTTAGCAGCAGTAGCGAAGGAATCGCTCCATCGGGTTCAGTTAACAGCCATCGATCGATCGCTCAGGTTCAGTAACGCGTAGCCTGCAGTGCAATCGCTCGGGTTCAGTTAGAGCCCAACGCCTCGCTCGGCTTCAGTTAGAGCCAACGCCATGCAAACACGCGCGTATGTACGAGAGAAACGCGCATCGCTCTGCCCCCGACCTCCCACCGTAACCGGCAACTCCCCGAGATTTTCCTCCCCCTTGCTTCTACCACGATTTTTTCCATCATGGACGGCCCAAAGAATGTCATGCAGCTGCGTCTCCGGCCCGCCCAGGACGAAAAGCCCATTTTCTGTCATGATTTTTTGTCATAGAAGTAGGAGCCCACCACATCTATGATGATACCGGGTTTTGTCACAATTATCGTCATAGAAGTGTCATATGTATGACAGAAAAAAAATTCGTTCGGCCCAAAATGTCACGGATGTGTATTTTTTTTGTAGTGGTTGGGTGTTGCATTGTATTGTATTAGTATCATAGTGTGGTATCTCGTGTGATGACCATCCATGTTTACACATCATATTAGTTTATCTTGTTATTGCATTGTTGTATGCTTAGCGTTTAATATATTTTGTTTACCTTTCTATTGCATTATGATGTGCCTAAACATATTTCATGCAAGTAATCTTGCATGTCTTATGATGTTGTGTGTGTTATAGTTGCTTAGTTTAGTTCTTCCTTATAGATGTTTAACTTTATTACATCTTAGTCTTATGAGTGTTTTAATACTTGTTGCTATGACTCATATACTTAGGACAATTCATATGTCATGTGAGTAGAGTTGTGCTTTGATCACACACTCAGTGTGTGCATCATACTTTGTTATTATAAGCATGTGGTGATGATATTATTGCTAGTGATTATTCATATTAGTTGTTCTTTATTATTAAGATCATTTCCTAGTTTAGTATCTCCTCATAGTCACTCATATGTTTACCTCTTCATGATTCTATACTCACATGCCTTGTATGAGGTGTCTGATTATGTAATTGCCCAATTAGTTTGTGATGGCATTGATTTGTCCTTTGTTATAGAAAATAGTTGCTAATAGTTGTTACGATTGGGGTTCAGTCTTTGCTTGTTGTTAACCATTATAAATATTAGGATTCATCCAAATATTTACTTGTGGTTGATTATTAATCTTAATCATATCATGTCTAGAATAGTTGTTCATCCTTTTGTTTTTTTGTATAGTTTCTTGTTAATTGTTTAATATGCTTGAACCTAATTTCTTTTAGTAATGATTTAGGTCTAGACCTAGATCAATTTAATTCATTTTATTGAATTAAGTTTGATTGCTTGACTACGATGGTTTATAATGTTGGTTTGGTTATCTTAGGGAATGCTTCCTTTTGAACTAGCATATAGTTGATGTAAATATTTGTTGCTATTGAACATTATAAATATTTAGATTTCCATCTAAATATTTATTTGTGGTTATCTTTTACATTTATCAAGCCATGTTGTCATTATGTATTTAAATGAATATGTTGGTTCCATTTCATCTGTGTTGTTGCCGTTGTGTTGGTTTTATAGTAGTTCCTTAGTCGTGATGTGTGGTGTGCACTACTAGTTAATATTAGAACGCTGGTCTTGATCTCCAATCCTTCCATAGTTGTGTCAACCTAAACCTTGTCACTTCATTGAATCCTATCTCTTACCTCCCTATAGTGCAGCCTCATTTCAGAATCTCCATCTTGATCAATATCTTGTTATATCCATCTACTCTTAATTTGTTTTTGATGTCATTTGGTATTTACTGTTGCTATGGTATTTATTTGATTTTCGTTTGATATCATTACGGTGAGTAGGGAGTGACGACAAGGTTGGCATGGAAAGAAACAGGTTACTGAAGAAGGACTCAACAACGAAGGCATGCCTCCTTCTTTGATCATATATCTATCCTATGTTTACAAAATTGCATTGTGTTTTATGGTTACTATATGCATGCTATTTTAATTCTCGTAGCTAGCGTGTCGATTGACACATTACCTTGATCCACTTGTCGCCTATTCATTTGACACCTGAGTAGAATTATAGTATTCTGGTAGAGTAGAAATGCTTAGCCATGCTCATCACCCTATAGGTGCTTCTTTGAATGGTCTTTGGATCATTGACACTTGGAACTTATTGTCGAGCTCGCTGAACTAGGTCTGTTGGCCCTTGTTGACCTTCTCTATCCTCTTCTACTTTGCGTGAAACTTGTTGGGGAACATAGTAATTTCAAAATTTTCCTATGGTCACGCAAGATCTATCTAGGAGATGCATATCAACGAGAGGGGAGAGTGTGTCCACATACCCTCGTAGACCGAAAGCAGAAGCGTTTAGTAATGCGATTGATGTAGTCGAACATCTTCGCGATCCAACCGATCCAAGTAACGAACGTACGGCACCTCCTATCGGTGTACAATAGTATGGGTACTTCTATACCCCTTACTTGTGCACGGGCGATCGCAACCACACCTGCGGCAGGGCTTGACGAGGCAGAGGAAGGCAAAACCCAAAGACTACCATGACAGATACCCAAAGAACAAGGAGCAGAGGGCGAGCTGGACCTCCCCCGGCAACACCCTTGTCGGGACAACCTGCGCAGCATCAGCAAGCCCATCACCCTTTAGGCTGAGAGCTCTGACAATATCGACAACGTTAAGAACAAGATCTGAGAACGCATGCTTGGTAGCATGCGGATCTGCATAAAGATTGACAGCCCACAGGTCCACGTAGGACCAAAAGACGAAGACCCCCGGCAAGACCCTTGCCGGGGACAACAACAAGGCCCCCGGCAAGCCTTGCCGGGGACGATCGCTGGGCCGCGGCCAGACCCACGCCCGTCAAGGGTTCGCCACCTCAGCACCACTCCAGTGCGACGATCAGCATGCCAACTAAGCAGACGCCTGCATGGCGGCATGCAGATCTTCGTGGAAGCCTTACCATTGCGCCAACACAGCAACTAGTTAGCCAGCGTGGCACTGCATGCCTCATCAGCCTGGACGCGTGTCAAAGCAAGGAGGAGCGGCGACGGACGGGATGGCTTCTGTTGCCGTCCCCGATAAAGCAAGAGGGCACGTAGGCAACACATTAAATGCGTTTGTCCTACGGTGCCGAGCGATAAGCTCGTACACTGTAGCTTGCCACCTATTGTGTGCCACTGTGGCAACCCCTTTACGTATAAAAGGAGGCCCAAGGCATACAGAGAGAGGATTCGAACTTTTGGACTGCGCTCACATCGTAGCTAGTTCAAGAGCTCAAGAACACATATATCCAGACAAGCAGGACTAGGGTATTATGCATCTTTGCGACCCGAACCTGGGTAAAATCCCCTGTGTGCTAACTGCTAAACCTGCTCTTCATGCAGCTAATCCCCCGCCGAATGTAGAAGGGATCCTTGTGACCCCATAGGTGTTCGTTTTCTCTGACATCTTTGGTGCGCCAGGTAGGGGGAATTAGTTGTGACAATTTGGTCTGTTAGTTAGTACATTAGTTTCTTCACCACGATGGCTCCGAAGAAGAAGACAATCGCGAAGATCGGCCCGTCGGTGGCCGCTCCGCCCGTGCCCGCGCACACGGGGGATACGGCAGACGCCAGCGAGGAGGAGATCAAGACCGTCCGCGTCACCCAGACACGAGGAGCCAGGCGAGCGACATCGTCCGTAGTGGCGACGGCGGTCCGCACGCTGCCGCGCCCAAGGATGGAGCTGCGCTACCCGTGGGTGGCGCGGGGACCTCCACGGCCAGGAAGACACCCCAAGCTTGTCGGGGAGTAGCAGCCTCCGGCAGAGTCCCAAGCTCTTGTCGTCGAGATAGCTGCCCCCACGACAGAAGACATGCCTTGAGTCCTTGCCGTCGAGCCTCAGGCTCCGGCATGGGCACAACATACAGTCTGTTTCCTCCAAATAGGGGAGCTCCCTGAGGAGCAGGAAGAAGCAGAGAAAGTAGCCCGTCGGTCTAGCATGTACCAGTTCGTGGATGATGTCCTTTACAGAAGGAGGCCGAACAACGTGAAATTGAAGTGTATTCCTCGGGAGGATAGACTGGAACTGTTGGCAGAGATACATAGAGGCATATGTGGCTCCCACATAGGGTCAAGAGCCCTTGCCGGCAAAGCATTCCGACAAGGTTTCTTCTGGCCCACTGCCCTCCAAGATGCGATGGCATTAGTAACCAAGTGTGAAGCGTGCCAGTTTCATTCAAAGAAGCTTCATCAGCCAGCTCAAACCCTTCAAACAATCCCTCTCTCCTGGCCATTTTCGGTCTGGGGGCTTGATATACTGGGCCCCTTTCCCCGTGCCGTCGGGGGCTTTGAGTACTTGTATGTTGCCAATCGACAAGTTCACAAAGTGCCCGGAAGTAGAGCCAGTGAGAAAGGTGAAAGCACAGTCGGCCCTCAAGTTCTTCAAGGGACTTGTTTACCATTTTGGTGTGCCAAACAGAGTCATCACCAACAACGGCACACAATTCACGAGCCGCACCTTCATGCAGTATATCCAAGACCTTGGCAGCAAAGTTTGTTTTGCTTCTGTTGCTCATCCAAGAAGCAATGGCCAGGTGGAAAGGGAAAATGCTTAAGTGTTGTGAGGCCTCAAAACAAGAACTTTCGACAGGTTGCACAAGTGCGGAAGGCGCTGGATTGATGAATTGCCAACAGTTCTTTGGTCAATCAGAACGACACCAAATCGAGCCACCGGCCAGACACCCTTTGCCCTGGCATACGGGCAGAAGCAGTTCTCCCCATGGAACTCATATACGGGTCATCTCGAGTGGTTGCTTATGATGAGCTTGAGCAAGAGCAGTTCCGCCAAGATGATGCAACGCTCCTTGAGGAAGATCGTCTTTGAGCTGCTGTGCGAGCCGCTCGCTATCAGCAAACCTTGCACCGCTATCATAGCCGCAAGGTTCACGCCCGAAGCCTTGAGGAAGGCGACCTTGTTCTTTGACGTGTTCAGTCCGCCCAGAATTCAAATAAGTTGACGCCAAAGTGGGAAGGCCCCTATCGGGTAATACGAGTCACCAGGCCCCGTGCAGTCTACCTATAGACTGAAGATGGCATTCCAGTGAGCAACTCCTGGAATATCGAACATCTTCACAAGTTTTACCCATAGGGCGCGGTTGTCGGGAGCTCCGGCGACCCCCTTTTGTACTAGCCTTGCCGGCAAGGCATGTAACCCTACGTACAGAGCCAGGCGCAGACCCTGTGCGCAGCCAGATAGTTTTTAGCATGTACTGTTTCCTGCTAGTTATATATATATATATATATATATATATATATATATATATATATATATATATATATATGTTTCCTACAAGTAGTGGTAGTTACCACCACTTATGTTTTGTATGTTGTATGTAGTATCTGTCGAAACCGAGAGTATGTATGTGTAGTATGTAGTATATAATATTGATTAGGTAGTATATATACTAATTTTTAGGTAGTATGTACCATTTTTTGAGTATGCTCTTTTTTACGTACAAATATGTACGTATTTCACAAATATAACAAAAACTATGGGCTCATATGCAATTTTTTCCTGTAACTTGCTTTGAAATAGCTTAAATATAGTATATGAACATATTTAAAATAATAAAATAGTATATATATATAGGGAAAATCCATCCTCCCACCCGGTGGTAGTTACCCCACATGTCTCATATACTACCATGTGGTACTATATATATTATTTTATTATTTTAAATATGTTCATATACTATATCTAAGATATTTCAAAGCAAGTTACATGAAAAAATTGCATATGAGCCCATAGTTTTTGTTATATTTGTGAAATACGTACATATTTATACGTAAAAAAAGCATACTCAAAACATGGTACATACTACCTAAAAATTAGTATATATACTACCTAATCATTGTTATATACTACATACTACACGTGCATACTCTCGGTTTCGATAGATACTACATACAACATACAAAACGCACGTGTTGGTAACTACCACTGCTTGTAGGAAACATTTGTCCTATATATATATATATATATATATATATATATATATATATGTATATATATATATATATATATATATATAGGACAGGACTATTTTGTTACTAGTAACAGAATATTATTCTGTTACCCCTCGGCCCTATAAGGAGCGATCCGAGGAACTACGAGCTAAAAAAAGCCCACCTAAACTACCCTACCTCGTCGCGACCTCCCCTTTGACCAGAGCGCCGCCGCGACCTCCCCTTTCACCAGCGCGCCGCCCCTGTCCCCCCCCCAGCACCCCGTCGCGGGCTCCCCTCTCCCCCAGTGCGCAGCCTGTCCCCACCTTCTCCTTTAGCTCCGGCCGCCGCCCCACATGTTCTCCCTCGGCTCCGGCCGCCGCCCCCACCTTCTCCCTCGGCTCCAGCCGCCACCCCCACCTTCTCCCTCGAATCCCGCTGCTGCTCCCCACCTTCTCCCTCGGATCCGGCCACCGCCCCGCACTCCAACCACATATCGAGTTGTCGTTGTTGCCTTGCCCCAAATCGCGCCGCCCAAAACCATTCATCGCCACCAGGGCCACCCGAACGACGTCCTCCCCACGCCGCCGCTATCTCTCCTTTCTCCGCCTTGCTCCAGCCAAGCACCTCCTCACCTCCGTTGATGTTCAGCACATCGTCCATTTCATCCCATGGCGGCTGCGCTCATGGCCGAGCTCACTCCAATCCCTCCACCATGCTACCTCCTTCCGCTGGTGAGGCTTCATCGCTGCAACGCCCCGGTCATTCACTATCACCACCCTGGGCCGTTCAAAGAGACGGCGCCAAGTCGTTCAATGCTGCAACTCAGGAGTCTGCCTCCTTTGACAGCTCCCGATCTCCAAAACATCCATGGCTCCCTGCCGGCACAAATTGTCGTCAGCGACCTCTTTTGACAGCTTGCCTCTAAGGCCCACCAGACCCACACAGACGATGCTGGCCGTCCACAGCCACCACCACAGGCCGTTCACACTCACCACTCATGGCCGTTCTCAAAACCATCCCAAAGTGTAGATCGTACACGAGGACATGGCCGAGGTATGTGCTTTCCCGTTTCAAGTGCTTTGTGCTAGGCTTTCACCAAAATTTTATCTCCGTCCTCAGCTCTAACATGGAAATAATTTTCAATTTCTGGCGGAGGTAGCAAGAAAGAGCTAAAGTGATCCAGTAGAGTTTATTGATTGAAGGTGTTCATATTTCTATAATTTTCAGTTCACATTTTCCGTGATTTTCAGTTCCGCGTCTGATAGAATATCTCATGTTATAACTTATAAATTTGTCTAGATGCAAGGAATAAAATTTCTGGCCAACTTTTTCTTTGCTGATATAAATCAAGCTCTATTTTGTTGTTGAGCAACAACATGGTGTACACAGTAACAAGAAAACACATGAACATGCTGATCAGTAGGGAAGCTGACCAACCCGCAACCCTTGCTGGAGCCGTCGCCTCCACCCACCATCCATGATTCCAGGTATGTTATCCGCAGGAGTTCAAAAATTAGCTTCTTTCAACTGAATAAAATGTCACGCAAGTTCAGGTATACCTACTGTATGAGTTCAAAAAATATGAAGAGATGAAGCTCAAACCAAGTTTAAAAATTGTTTCCTTCATAAATTAGTTATTTTTTGGTTAATTCGTTGTTATGAATAGTACAAATACACACTGTTGTGCAGTACATGCGTGTATTGTAATTGTAATTGTGGTTTGGAGTTCGGAAAAAGATAAGAAAAAGGTTGATAGAAGAACCCAAAACATTTGGTAGTTCTGTAAGCCCAAAATTTGAGTTCAACATGTTCTCTATCATCAACTCATTAAGAACCCCAGAAACGGTTCATGTGTCTGTTCAAAAAATAGTGTTGCTATATATAAAAAATTAGTAGCTCGGCAAAAAGAAGTTTAACCGATTCAGTGCAAGTTTTGCTTCTGAAAACTGACATTGTTCATCATGTACTGATCCATTTAACCTGTGGATGTGTTTAAAAAACAAATGTTTGGCATGTACTTAAAATGCCTTAAAAACAAAGAGTAAATAGCATCAATGAGTCCTAGTACCTAAATTGCAGAAGTTCATTGACAAAAAAAAACATCAGTACAATATGGTGCTTCAGTTACAAGATCACTGATGCTATTTGCTTCATAGTTTCTCTATTATTTTAACTTTTATTTGAAGCTTTTTGTTTGTAAATCCTGCATCTTTTTTGTTTACATACTATAAGCATTATACTGGTACTTGGACTAGAGTACAAGTATTACTTCCAGGCAAGTTCGAAATGAAACCCGCAGCATGTTCTATGTTCATTTAGCAAAAAGCTGAGAGAGAGAGAGCACTAGATTGCCTAAAACTTGTTTGATGCTTTGTCCATGAGACTTCAACGCTTTAAAAAAAGACAGGATGTGCGCACCTGTTCATATAGCAACAAAGAGAAAAAGGCTAGTGCTCCTAGTGGTGCCCCTTAGAATATGAAGTGTACGTGCTCCTACTGATTGCTTCTTGCTTCCACTTTTTATCATGATTTTGTCTGTGCACTATAGGAGTGCTTTTTGTCTCTGCAGATCAGTTGCCCAACAACATAATCATGTGCCGCTCAGTACATGTATTACTACTGGGAGGTTCAAAAATTAGAACTCAAAATGTTCAACCTTGGTGGTATTGTGCACATGCAAAATTAGATAAGTACTTGTTAAAATTGCTCCCAATATTTGATGTATTCCATGCAATGCTTACTAGATTGCTCTAAAAAAAGTGTCATGTAATTGTGAATTTACTAATGGTATAGCAGTTAAATATGTATTGTATCACCGGATCATAATGAAATGCAGAAACAGTTCGATGTGTGTATATGTATCCGTTCATACTTGTCATTTCTTTTTCCTTTGTTGTTTTTTCTTGGTAACATGTGGTTCAGAAAAAAAGTGATCCAAAGCTCAACAAAAAACCATTGTGGAGTTGATTTCCTAAGTTATATAGTGATTCAATACACAAAAATTTGTAGCAGTTCAGCAAAACGATTCATATCAGTTGGCTCCAGTTCAATTCATATTGTAGCTCCAATTTAGTCCACGTGGTTAATTGTTGGCTGGTGTGTGTGCAGGGTATCTGACATTGAGTAGGCGCGAAGTGTATCACTCCAGCACGCCAAGCTCCATTACATGTCGTCTTCTCCACTGCAATGGAATCTCCTCCGTTCGAGTTGAGCACTAGTCATCGTCCAAGTTGAGCACTAGGTGTCGTCCAAGTTCAAAGAGGGTTGATGCAAGTACATAAGTCTGCTTTAGTGAGAAAATGTGAGGTTTTGACAATATTCTATATGATTCATTTATTCAAACTTAGGACATGGCGATATTCGGTCTATTTTTCTATGATGAAGGCACACATGAAGTCCTGTGCAATGGTTATCCCCCCTAGTGCTTCAAAGATTCGTATTTTGTTTCTTCAAATGTGGTGTGCGCCTGTTTGATGAGATAAAACGAAGTAAAATAGTGAAAATGTCATTAAAGACACTTGGAAGTACAAATGTAGAAAATAAATAAGTTCTGATTCTTGTCAGGTAGGAAGTTTGGAGAAGAAAACATAATTTTTATTTAAAAGAAGAAAATGGGAAAAATGTTAGTTTTTAAACGAAGAAAATGGTAAGAATGTAAGTCCATTCAACTATATAAACCGTAAAGGTATGATGGTGATGACACCGTCAGTAAGGATAAGGATGGGAAAGAAGACTAAAAACTAAAACTAAAAGAACATTGAGTGATTATTTTTTGAGAAGTACAAACTCTCTAGTACCGTAAATACCATAAATTAAAAATTAAAAATTGCATCAGTTCTAAATCAAGGGACAATAAGTTTGCAAAAAAGAATTGTAGCAGTAAAAGTTCGGAGGAAAAAAGCAATTTAATAAATGGAAAGACCACAAGGTCACAACCACAAAAGTTGTATGTTCAAACATGATGTCTCAGATAAATTTGGAAAAAAGCTCAAACAAAAGAAAAACCCACGAAAATTCAAATGGTAAAAGTTCAAGTCATAAAACACCAGAAGTCCAAAACATCGTTGCAAAGAAATTTTGGTTTAAAAAAAGAAACACACAAACCATTTTCTTTTCGAAAAAATATCATTCAGTTCAGTGATATAAACCATGCAAGTTCGAGGACTATGAAAACCGACCATTGAAAAATTACGAGGAAAAGTCGTACCAAAAAAGAGAGTAAAATCTAATCTGCAAAAACACGCTCAGTACAAAGCGCACACTGAGATAAGTACGAGCGCCGACACGAGCGCCGCTGTCATCGCCCGCGCCCTGGCGCCCAACGCTGCACCTTAGGGTGGGGCCTAGGTTGCCGGGAGGGAGGCGGGCGGGTGGAGGGATCAGCCGCGAGCAGCTCGGTTGATGGCTGGAGTAGCCGGCGGAATAGGGAGAGAGCAAGATGGAGCTCCTATTTACTCTTTTAATAAAAATGATCAGTTCAACGAAATGATAGCATCAGTACAACCGCTTGAATTTATCCATTTCGGGCTGATACCATTGAGAAGTTACGAGGAAAAATTATACTAAAAATACAGAGTAAAGTCTAGTATGTTAAAACACGCTCAGTACAAAACCATATGGACATCAGTTCAAGTACTCATTTTTCAAAACTTTCAAAATTACTCCGCGAACAATACATCAGTACAAACGCACACATACATCAGTACAAGTACTCTGTTTTTTCTGATAGAAAAATAGCACGATGAGTCTCATCGTAATCCAAATTACTCTTCAAAGATTGCGAATTTGAGAAAATGTTCAACATGATTAAGTTTCGCATTTTCGATAGCTATCCAACGGTGTATTATTTGCCCCATTTCGACAAACTTTTTTAAAAAATCACGTTTAAAATCAAATTTGTCCGTATTCGAATTCGTTTTTAAACCGTAAGGAATTAGAAAAATATTTCAATACGAAAAAGTTGTGCATTTTCCACAGCTTTCCAACGTCGTATCATTTGCATCAATCCGACAATTTTTTTGCAAAAAATCGAAAAAAATCATTTTGCCTAGAATTTTACAATTTTTCAAATTACTTTTAAATCGTATTGAATTAGAAAAAACAATAGATGTATGAAAAATGCGGATTTTCAGCAGAAAAAACAATATATATATATAGGGCTGGACTATTCTGTTACTAGTACAATATTATTTTGTTACCCTCGGTCCATATAAGGACGCGATGCGCTGACTACAGTAGAGACTCCCAACCCGCCTCCTACCGCCGGAGGCAGCCGTCGCGGGCGAAACGAGCGACGGCGGCAGCCGGAGCGAGGGAGCCCGTGGCACCGTGATGGGTCGCTCCTCCGACCCACGAGCCGCCGCCGGCCGGCCGTCCGCATGCCTCCCCGCCGACGGGCTCGCCTCCTCTTGTCCCGGACCCCTTGTCCCGGGCGATTCCCGCAACCCGATCCCACCACCCCGAGCGCGCCCCCGCCCCCAACCCCGCCGCCACATGTCGCCGTCCCCAGCCCACCCGCATGTGATGTCCCGAACTCGGTTGGGGATCACTACTCACTAATTATCCATGAATTTGAGGTACAAGGGAGATTGGAATCTGGGGTAGAGAGAGAGACAAACTTGAGGAAGGGAAAGAACAGAGAAGATACAGTTCAGACTTCAGAGGATACAGACTGTCTATTTTCCCAAAACTGTCTAACCAAACACGCTACTCCCCTACTAGTACTCCCTTCTGGTCGCTCCACTTGACTTGGGCTACAGCCCACCTCGTATCCGGCCCACTGGCTCCTTTAAACTCCTGCTTCCTTAGCCTGATCTTGTGTCATCAGAGTCACACTGCTGACAGTGCCTCCCCCTGGAGACCCAGCATGTCCCCATGCTGGTGCTGCCGGGTACCTGCGACGAAGTACTTCGAAATCTTCCCAGGTTGCTGCTTCAGGCGGCAATCCCGACCATTGAATCAGAACTTGTACATGCGCTCCATTGCCCTTCTTAACCATCTTGCGATCCAATATAACTTCTGGCCATACGTTCACAGTAGACAGATCGATAGGAGTTGCAAGTTGGGAAAAGACCGGTGTATGATCGGGTATGTGTGTCTTTAGCTGGGAAACATGGAAAACTGGATGGATGAGAGCTTCGGCTGGTAGCTGTAATTTATATGATGTTGGGCCGATGCATTCCACAATTTCAAATGGTCCATAGTACTTGTATGCCAACTTGGCACACGGACGATTTACCACCGAAGACTGGGCATAAGGCTGAAGTTTCAGATACACCAATTCGCCCACTGTGAAGGAACGTGCCGAGCGATGTTGATCGGCATACAACTTGATCTTTGCTTGAGCTTTGAGGAGATGTGCTTTCAACAAGGCAGAATGTGTCTGATGCTCACGAAGCCACTGTTCCAAATCGACATTGTCAGACTGTAGCAGGGAAGAAAACATGCCATAGCTTGGATCATACCCATACAATGCCTTAAATGGTGAACAACCCAAGGATGAGTGGTAGTTGGTGTTATACCAAAATTCTGCCAAGGGTAACCAGGAGGTCCATTTGCAGGGATTATCATGCACAGCACACCTTAAATACATTTCTACACACTGATTTACTCGCTCCATCTGACCATCCGTTTAAGGATGGTATGCTGTACTCATGTGCAACTTGGTGTGCCAGAGCTTGAATAGATCCTTCCAAAATGTACTAGTAAAGATCTTATCTCTGTCAGACACAATAATGTTGGGTGGTCCATGCAGCTTAACTACTTGTTCCAGGAAAACTTTGGCCACTACTGGTGCTGAGAAAGGATGTTTCAAGGGCAAGAAATGTGCATACTTAGTGTACCTGTCCACCACCACCAAGATGACAGTGTAACCATTTGATTTAGGCAGAGCCTCAACGAAATCCATATATATCTCTTGCCAAGGTCCATCTGGTATTGGTAAAGGGTTCAGGAGCCCAGGATATTTGCAATGTTCATGCTTTGCCTTTTGACACACATCACATTGTTGCACAAATTCAGTGACATCCTGCTTCAGTCCAGACCAAGCAAAGAGCTTCTGAACTCGCTGATAAGTAGCATGTATACCGGAATGCCCTCCTATAGCACTGTCATGGAAAGCAGAAATTAATTTTGTTTTCAAAGCTGCATTGGCTCCAACCCAGATCTTATCACCTTGCTTAATAATGCCCTGTTGAAGAGTAAAGCCCTCTATACTCTCTGCATGCACTGCCAACTTTTGTAACATAGTTTGGGCCTCAGGGTCAACGGTATATGAATTTGTAACTTCTTGTAGCCAAATGGGCTGGCTCTGAGAAGTAGAGCTCACTGCCAACAAGTGTCCCACTCTGGACAGAGCATCAGCAACAGTGTTATCACACCCTTTCTTATACTGAAATTGAAATTGGAGTCCCACTAACTTTGTCATAGCCTTTCTTTGCAAATCCGATGTCAACACTTGGTCTCCTAATTGGCACAAGCTCTGGTGATCAGTCTTGATTATAAAGGGCCCGCGCTGTAGATAAGCTCTCCATTTTTCTACAGCCATCATTATTGCCAAGAATTCTTTTTCATAAATTGATAGTTGTTGATTTTTGATGCCCAAAGCTTTACTATAGTAAGCCACTGGATGTCCTGCCTGAGTGAGCACTGCTCCAATGCCAGTACTGCATGCATCTGTTTCAATAGAAAAGGGCTGCTGAAAATCAGGCAGAGCTAGGACAGGGGTAGTGGCCATGGCTGATTTCAGAGTGTCAAATGCTTGTTGAGCTTCAGAGGACCACACAAAACCTTGTTTCTTAAGGAGCTGAGTCAGTGGTTTAGCAATGATGCCATATCCTTGAACAAATTTTCTGTAATATCCTGTCAGACCAAGGAAGCCTCTTAATTCAGTTACATTTGTAGGCACATGCCATTGCAACATTGCTTGTGTTTTTTCTGGATCTGTGGCGACCCCTTCCGCAGAAATAATATGACCCAAATACTCCAATTTCTGCTGCGCAAAAGTGCATTTACTGAGCTTAGCAAACAAAGTGTGTTCTCTGAGTAACTGAAGGACTGTAGCCAAATGTGCTACATGTTCCCATAATGTCTTGCTAAAAATCAAAATGTCATCCATAAACACTATGACGTACTTCCTGAGATGAGGATTCAATATGTAATTCATCAGACATTGAAAAGTAGGTGGTCCATTCGTAACTCCAAAAGGCATAACCCGAAATTGATAGTGCCCTTGGTGAGTTTTAAACGCTGTTTTATGTTCATCTTCAGGTAACATGCGAATCTGATGATATCCAGATCTCAGGTCAATCTTGGAAAACCACTTGGCACCAGCTAACTCATCCATAAGCTCATCTACTATTGGCATTGGAAACTTGTTTTTAACCGTGATGGAATTTAACTTTCTATAGTCGATGTAGAATCTCCAAGTTCCGTCTTTCTTTTTCACCAACAAAACAGGAGAGGCAAAGGGACTCATACTAGGCACAATGATTCCAGCTTGCAACATCTCATTGACTTGTCTCTCTATTTCATCTTTCTGCAAGGGAGAGTACCTATAGGGTCTCATATTCACTGGTGCAGCTCCTGGAATTAAGTGAATGGCATGGTCATGAGCTCGAGAAGGAGGCAGTTGCTTATTATCCTGGAACACATCCTCATATTGATGGAGGACTGCTTGAATGTCATCGGGAATAGAGGTTTCTAGGGTTGAACTTACTGGTGTCAACAATGCTATGGCCCAAATATCATTCCCTCTATGACATCTTAATGCTTGTTCCAATGATATCTCTTTTAACTCGGTGGAAGGCACTGGTAGGAGTCCTTGCAACTTAACCACTTCTTCGTTGTAAGTGAATTTCACCCATTTCTCTTTCCATTGACACACCATCTCGCCCATACTTTCGAGCCAATCCATTCCCAGAATCATGTCATAACCCCCCATTGGCAAGGCCTTGAAATTATACTGGAAGGAGTGGCCCTGGACCCACCAATTCAATTCTTGAACTTCTTCAGTGCACTGTAGCATTTCTCCATTTGCCACGCGAACCTTCAGAGATGTAGGCAGGGTTGTAGTTGCCACTTGAATTCTGCTCAGCAATGAAGTATCAATAAAACTGTGAGTGCTTCCCGAATCTAACAAGATAATGACCACTTGGTTGCCAATGAGAGCCCTTAGCCTAATAGTTTTGGGATGATCTGCACCTGACAATGCATTCACTGATAGTTGAAGTTCGCCTAAAGCAGTTTCCTGGGCCACCACTGCATCCAATAGCTCATCAGACAAAATGTCGTCAGATTCAGACTGCATGGCTTGGACAGAAGCTGTAGGTGTTTTGGTGCAAACATGGCCTGGTGCAAACTTGTCACCACAACTAAAACACAGCCCATGGGTGCGTCTATACTCCTTGAGCTGACGAGCTTTCCACAATTCTCCTCGCGAAATTGATGGAGTTCGAGGTTCTGTGCGTACATATGCAGTCCTATGGCCAGATACTCGCTGCGCTTTGGATCGGTTCAGAATTTCCTCCTGCACAATTGCGTACGCCGTGGCCTTCTGCACTGAAGTGGGCAGTTGAAGTTCCACAGCTCCCCGGATTTCTTCCTTCAATCCCAACAAGAAACGAGTCACCAGGAATGTCTCACTGACCGTTTGCTCATATAACAATAGCTGATAGACCAGTTGACTGAATTCTCGTTTATATTCAGCAACTGAGCCTGTTTGTTTCAGAAGCATCAGGTCGCGCATTGTGTTGCGATGGACATTGTGGTCAAACTCTTGGGACACTGCTGCCTTGAACCCATCCCAACTCGGCCAAGCATGATTCATTTTGTACGCATGGTACCAATGAGCAGCATCGCCATTCAAATGCAGAGTAGCAGAGGTGACCTTGAACTCGTCAGGGATGTGGTACAAAGAAAAATAAGCCTCACATCCATCTAGCCAAATGCGCACCTCAGTTCCATCGAAACGTGGGAAATCCATCTTGGGAATCCATGGTTTCCGATGAGGATGTTCATCCACTGGCTCCACTTCTTCTGGGGGTCTCTGCACCGAATGTGGAGGCTGTTGTTGTTGGTGTTGCATCGCTGGAGCCTTGAGTCCTTGCATAGGAGAGGAGCCCAGGATACCATCTCCTCCTGTAGATGATGCACGAGGAGAGTACTTGGTATGCAAATCACGAGCTGCGGTCGCCTGCTCCTGTCGAACTTCACCCACAGACTTCATGGTCAGATTGAGATTACCTTGGACAACATCCAGTCGCTCTACTTGCTCTTCGAATTTCTGGTCAAGGCCATCCAATCGATCTGCAATCTCATCGATGCGCCCCATCTTCTCCGTGACCAGAGTGAGCGCCTCGAGCTGTTTGAGGACCCGCTGCTCGAAGCTCTCCATGGAGTCGAGGACCAGCGTCGTCTGTGCGTTCGCCTTGGGAGGAGCCGTTGCGCCCTGTGTCTACCGCCGCCGGAATCAGCGAGTACAAGGGCAAGCCCGTTCCTCTACAACTGATCCCTTCACCACCGTGCTGCGCCAACCGAGTATCTCCGCCGGAATTTTACACCCACCGGAATGGCCGGTGGAAACCGCGGGACACGCTCGATCCGCAGCCGAATGCACACCGCCGCCACGAACTCGCCACCCGTGTCGCCGAATCGATGTGACCCACACCGCTGCCACGAACTCCGACGCCGACGAGGGATTTTACGAGAGAGCCCAACCTCGTCGAAATCGAATCCGATCCGCCGCCGATCGCCCATGCAGGCGCGCGTCGCTATTCCCAGCCCTATCTCCGCGCACCGCCACCCCCAGCCGGACCCGACCCAATCACATCGCCATGGCATGGTGTCTCCATCTCCCGATGACGGAGCAGCACCTTCCCGACGGCGCGCCTACCACCGCTGACAAAGAACTCTGCCCCAAGCCTCCTCCCCCCTCCTCACGTCCGGATGGGCAAGATCCAGCCAGCACTGAAGCCTATCCCACCGGCGCAGCTCCCCATCACCATTGCGCTGCTCCTTCCTCGTGTGTCTCCACTTCCCCTTGCTGCTCGGATTGGTGTGCCGCGGTGCCGCCACCCAGGTCAATTTCATTCCTTCAGCCCTGCATCTCCTTGATGGCTCGTTCGATCACTTCTACATAATCAGTTCTTTGACATGTGTGTTGCACGGTAGGTGTTTGCAGTAATGCTTGAGCACAGCACCAGCCGCCGCCGCTGTCATTGCGTCCCTGAACTGCCACGCGCCGCCTGCGGCCTCGCTTCTTCCCCTGTCTTCTGCCCGGGCGAACCCCTTTTTGTGCTCCCAGGCACAGCTGCAACCTCCTTCTCAGTCCAAATTGAGCGCTGGTTGTCGTACAAGTTGAATCCTAGCTACAGTCTTCGCCAAGGAAGCCATCCTCCCTGTTCTAAACTACCAACAGCCTTTGCAAATGTGTACAAAATTCAAGGTTTGGCCCATGTTTGCTCTGTTTCTGAATTCGAGTATGATTAGGTAGTGTCATTCGTTCCCCATTACTTCTCTGGATCCAAAGAATTGATCTAGTTTTAGGTGGATGTTATGGTTATCAGTGAAATGTGAATTGCTAGGAATGTGTAGCATGATCTAGGATAAAATGTTTATATGCTATTGTTGTGCTGATTGTAAATTACCCAGCAAAAACAATTTTTATTCCCTGGATGAAGAACATTTTGTTCCCTAAGTGGAAAGAATTTTTGTTCCCATGATATGTACTACTGTTGGTAAATGAGTCGAGAACTTTTTGTTACTCTACGTAGAAATGTGTATCACATAGCCAGTAATTAAAAGAAAGTTCAGTTTTTTATATTGTTAAGTTCAGTTTCTAAATTTTAGTTCACTTCAATTAAGCTCACTTCTTGTTTATGTTCAGTTCAATAAAACAAAAAATGGAAGGTCAGATATGGCACCAAGATAAGTTAGAAAAAATTGTTTCAACATAATGCAATTTGGAGGAACGACAGCGCCCAGGCCATTCACAGCTGCCACCCCAGTCTATTCACCACCGCCAACTGAGGCCGTTCAACGACGCGCCGGGCAGAGGTTCATTTGCCCCATTGATTCATGCAAAAAATAAAATAGTTGGGAAGCTCACGGGGACACTCTATAAAAAGTGTTCAATACAGAACTTCAAATCATTTTTTCTGCTACTGAAACTAATTATTTGACAGGGAGTTCAAACTTTCTTACATGAGCTATGTTACAACTTGTAGATTCAGATTGTCAGAACAAGTTCTCATACACGCCTTTTGGCTTTGTTACAACTTGCTAAAAGGGTTAGAATGTTATTGGTGTTGCAAAAATATCAGACGCTCTCAACTGAATAAGAAGTGTGTAGCGCAAGTTCAGGTATAACTGCTGCAAGAGTTCAAAAATCTCAACGAACAAAGCTCTAACCAAAGTTCGAGAATTTTTTCCTTCATAAATTAGTTTTCTTTTGGTTAATTTGTTGTTCTGGGCAGTACAGACGTAGAGTCTTGTGTAGTACATGTGTGTATTGTACATTGTATACTGTTATCACTTACCATACCATCATGGACAGAAATAAGAGAGATACATAGAGTCGTTCTATTAATCAACTTGCTAGCAACACTAGATGCATTTCATCTTTGCAAAAATGTGATATATTTGGTGCAATTTCTGAATGATTTGATTTCAATTTTGAGCTATCATGCAACTTAGTTAAAACATGCATTTTAGTTCAAACACTAAGTTTTGGACCACAGAGTTCATGTTTTAAAAGTTTGTATAAATTCCAAACAGTCTGTGTAAATTCCCATCGAGTAGGTGCGCGTGTTGAGCGACTACTGAACTTGTGCGGCTGCTGCTTTTGGACTGCCCAGGAAGCACGTCATTATAGAAGGCAAAAATTTGTAACCTATATAACTCATGTTTGTTCTGACTTCTTGTTTCTCTACAGCGGCCAAATCCCGGCACACCTGATAGTTCAAACTTACACCTGGCCTGCGACCAACTGCACCGCCTCTATAAGCTCCTCGGGAATGACTTGGTAGTAGCTGGGATCCCCCGACAGCGGAAAAATCCCGGCGCACCCAGCCGCCGCTCGTGATCCCCGCTCCTTCATCTCGACTTTGCCGGTGCCGTCAGTCCACAGGAGTAGGAGCGGCATGCCCGGCAACAAACAAGACAGAAGGTATGTGCTCGGAAATTTAAAATTTTGTATACATTTGCCGAAGTTACCTTATCCTCCCATTAGTCTTATGATTTAGACTAAATTTCAGCCATGATTTAGACTTTCTTTTTGCAATAAATGAGTTCACTATCTCAGTATAATTAGTTGACCATCTCAGTACAGCTATTATTGGATGTGCCAAAACTAGATGCTTGACTGCCTTATTATTATCACTAGTGCTTTGTGTATTCAGATTGCTCCTTCAGTCCAACCTGACCCCCGCGTCCCACTCAGCCATCCGGTCTGACATCATCTTCGTATTCTTCTTCGCCTCTCACTCCGTAGGAATTTTGCCCATTTTTCAGTTCTACACTAACGCCGCTTCTAATGGGTGTGTGTGATTATTGGTTCATGCTTGTCTTAGTCAGCGCTAGGAGGAAATTTTAGAAAAAAAATGTGTTAATGGAGATGCATGGGAGTTGTGCCTCTTAGGTGTTTTTTTTATAACTGGCGACACCAAGGTGGGGGGAAATTTTGTTCTTCAGTTATACGGAATTATTCATTGTTCATCAGTTGCTTATAGGATGGTTTCCTTGGGGAAACATCTCTACTGAATTAGGTATTGAAAATGTTTTCTTGTGAATGTTTCAGTGGGGGCTCAGTTGCTGCTGTAAATCGAACAATTTGGAGGAGGAATGCGTGAGAAACAAGTCTCCCAACGATGGCAAGGTTAGCCATGTATTCCTATTCTTTGAGTTGTCTCTGTTTCAAGCATACAATTCAGCTAGCATAAGGTGGAAAAGGCAAAAAGAGTGAAGACACTGAAATTCATATTTGCCATAGTAATAAACAGTCAGAACCTTACGGTCTTGCAACATATTCAGGATAAATATTCTACTCCAGTCAGATTCTATGTAAATCCTATTAGTCATGGTTTGTCTAAAAAAATTATAACGAGGACATAAATAAGTGAGTGAGAGGATTTCATATTATAGAAGTAAACAATCCTTGAGAAGGAATTAATTTCTGACTTTCTGTCGGTTATTTTTTCTCAGGAAGTTAAACTAAAAAATAATTCAAGAGCGATTAGAGGAAGTGTCAGATACATTTACGGAGTAGTCATTTTTTGAACTCTTTGCTGTGAAATTCTTACGTTTCGAATGGAATGGTTAGCATGCATCCAGGCTTATGTATAGCAAGATTGTATATATGGTGTTGGAGATCACAATAACGCATGCACTGTAGTGTCCACTTGTTGGCACTTCCCATCTCCTGTATTTTTCCGTCTCTAGTTTAGTCGATTGTGCCTTGCTAATGCACTTTTATTATTTGATGAAACAAATAAAAACGCCCTGCTGGTGCATGTGAATTGAGGCAAATGATGCACTAGTTTTGTGCTTTGCTCACTCCATTGTTGCACTGGTTTGTGCCTGGGAATAGAGTATGTTTATCAGTCCAACATGCATTCTATTCATAAAAAGAAAATGTAAAATGACAGTTTGATGTGTGTGTGTGCAAGAGATGGAAAATTTGTTTTGAATTAAAAAAATTATCAGTTCGAATTAAAGAAAGTGATCAGTTTGAATTAAAGAAAATGATCAGTTTGAATTAAAGATCCGTTCAAATTTAAAACAATGATCAGTTCAAATTGAAAACAATGATCAGTTTGAATTAAAAACAAGAAAGAAAAAACGGCTCCGAAAAATATAAACATGGTAGTCTGAATAAAAACAATGACCAGTTCAATGTTTCAAAAAAGGTTTGAATCTAAAAATCCAGCCACCACCTCGTCGCCATCTTCTCCCTGACCCTTGTTGTTCCCTAGCCCTGCCTCCCATGCACCGTCAGAGGCCGCCGCGCGGGTCATCCTCGCTCCTCCCAAGACCAACGCGTGCAGCCGCTGGCAATCTGGCCCCTGCACGTCACTGTCGGTCGCGTTCCTCTGTGCCTCCCCAATCCACAGTGCATCGCTACTGCTGCTCCGGCGCCCAGACCGTTCACAGCCGCCAGACCAGTCTGTTCACCACTACATGTGTTAGGTGTATGTTTTATTTTATGATCTGGACGCTGCTACAATTCTAAATTTATTGTTGAGTCGTAGTAGTACTGGTGAAATGAGAAGCAAGGTTGAATGGGAAGCAAGTGTCACATGAATCCTCATTTAAATGAGATCGAAGGTTCCACCTCCAGCCTACCCAAAACCAGCATGTCATCAGTTTAAAAGTCCTGGGGTATACCTATAGAATTCTGAAAATGTGACTACAGAATTATCTTCTTGTGCTACTATATCATCAGTTCAAAAGAATTATTTTCTTGTGCTACTATATCATCAGTTCAAAGTGTACCGAAGATACGTCCCTAGGTGTGTTCTGGTGCATGCTTAATTGGTTATTGGTGTATGTAGGGTACGACCGGCGACAACGAGTGGGTGGCAAGTGTACCACAGCGAGAAATGAGACTGAGGTATGAAGCAGATGTGCGTGGTGAGTTCTCGTTTCATAAGTTCAAGTGCTTTCCCCCTATAAAGTTCAGAGAAAAAACATTATGTTGCTTATTGCTCAGTTGGTGTGTAACCACTGGAGGAGTTCAAAAAATCAGAACTCATGCAGTTTCATAAAAATATGGATGGAAGACTGTTACTGTCGTCGGTACTCTGCTGGTAGATGTTGTGTTATTGCCATCAGTACCACACCCCCCCCCCCCTCTCGATGGAAAAATATGGATTGCAGATTCAGTAAATGCAGCCTTTGTCTTCTCAGTGAAGTTTTATTGTGAAGATTTTTTAATGCACACCGAAACCAGATTGTCTGCTGCTACATGCGCATCATATGCATATTTTCCCATCGAGAAACCTCATCTTGTGTATCTGTCTTCTAACTCTATATTTTGATGATCAAAGTTGTATCCTTGTACACATTTCTTATTTCTATAGCTATTGGTTCAAATGATCAATTGCTATAAGTTCCTATGTGTGTTAGAGAACAATAGTGTTTGGCCCGTTCAAGCTTTGCACTAGAGGAAAAAAATTTGTACCCTTGTGCGAAAGCACTTTATTTTTCTGATGAGTATTATTGTTGTCATTTGGGTGTGCTTGAACATTTGTTGTGCAGGAAATAGGCCTATGATTTTTGTGTTGCGGTGGGTGATATGGATAATATGAAAATGTGCAGTCGGTGTGGTGTATGTCATTCATCCATGAAAAATGTGCAGCAGGTGTGATGTATATGTCATTCATGTACATGTATTATATGTGTGGAAAAATTTTCTGTCTATGATATGATTGCTACTTCTTCAAAGAAGGTATACATGACCGTTTGATGTGCGTCCAAGAATGAAAGAAATGGCTTACATAAAAAACAATTAAACAGTATGAATTGAAAACAATGGCCAATTCAAAATAATAATAAAATGGTTAGTTTGAATTTAAAAATCAGTTTGAAGTAAAAAATGATTAGATTGGATTTCAATAAAATGAATGATCAATTCAAATTAAAGAGAACAATCAGTTTGGATTAAGAAACTTGGGTGAATGCCCTACTATTTGCTAGCTTTGGCATTGTAAAAAAACAACATGTTCTTAATTAAAAAGTTATAAGTTCAACATGACGTCCCGGGTTAGGTTGGGAAAAAAGCTGAAACAAAAAGAAACCCACAAAAATTTATTTATCCATTATGCTCTATTACTAGAACATCCTTTACTTGTTTTCTCCCGCGCGCCGTCCGAGCCTCCCTCCGCCGCCGCGCACCGCCATCCCCGCCCCGTGCCGTCACCCCGAGCCCCTCCGCCGTGCGCCGCCACTCCGAGCCCTGCCGCCCTGCGCTTGTCACCCCCCGCCTTGCGCAGCATCCTACCGACCGGACCAGCCGCCGGCCAAATCCAGCCTTGCCCCCGAGCTTCGTCTTCTTCCTCGCCGAGACACGCGACAGCCACCCCAGTTCGGGCGTAGTAAGTACCTCGGTACGAGTTAAAAATGGTGGTCCGTTCAGAATAAAAGAAATGGCAGAAATTCAAATTGTAAAAAATTCAAGAAAAAAAAGAAACCCCATGAAAATCTTGCTTAGTAAGTACCTCAGGATAAGTCGTAAAATGAAAGAAGTTCAGAAGATCGTTGTCAAAAAAATGTTGAGTTCAAAAAAAAAAGAAACAAAACAAAACATTTTCTTTTCGAGTAAAATATCATTCAGTTCGACGATACAAACCATGCAAGTACAGGGGCGACGATACAGTAAACCGTTGAAAATTTACGAGCAAAAATATTACCCAAAAACAGAGCAAAAGCTAGTTAGTGAAAACATGCTTAGTACAAACCGATGCAAACATCAATACAAGTACTCTTTTTCAGAATAATTCAAAATTACTCTACAAAAAATAGCTCAGTACAAACACACACATATATCAGTACGAGTACTCTGTTTTTCAGACGGGAAAACAGCAGGATCCATCTTGCCGTATTCCAAATTACTCTTAACGGTTGCGAGATAGAGAAAACGTCCAACATGACTAAGTTTCGCATTTTCGATAGCTATGCAAAGGTATATTATTTGCCCCATTTTGACAAACTTTAAAAAAACCATGTTCAAAACCAATTTTAACCGTATTTGAATTCGTATTTAAACCGTAAGGAATTAGAAAAAACTTTCTATACGCAAAAGTTGCTCATTTTCCATAGCTTTCCAAAGACGTATCATTTGTGTCAATCCGACAAAGTGTTTGCAAAAAAAGTGAAAAAACATTTCGCCCAGAATTTCACCGTTTTTCAAATTACTTTTAAATCACATAGAATTTGAAAAAATAGTAGATATATGGAAGATGCGGATTTTCTCAAGCTTTCCAATGCCATCTCATTTGCTCAATTCCGACAAAACATTTGAAAATTAAGTCAAAAATACAATTCGCATTTTCGGTTTTGAAAAAAATGTTTTTTCAAAACTGCTCTTAAATCATAATTTTTTTTTGCATAAACAAATTATAAGTTTGTAATGTGGATGTCAAGAGCTTTCCAATGATATATTACACGCCCCATTTTGACAAAAAAAATTGCAAAAAAATTTGAACTAAGAAGACGGTTTTTAACAACAACACAAAGCACCAGTTCAACCGCTCGAATTTCATTAGTTCAACCGCTTGAATTCATCAGTCCAAGTAGGGTAACAGTCCAAGTAGGGTAACAGAATAATATTCTGTTATGCGTAACAGAATAGCCCAGATGTGTGTGTGTGTATATATATATATATGCCATGCTTGCCAAGGATATTCTGCTACTTTAGATTTTAACAGGTACCGGGAACCATCAAGGCTCTGTGCCCCTATCCTCTCCTCCTTTCAGCCGCAGTAACAACGCTCTGGCAAGAAAGTGAGAAGACTACTAGGCACGTCGTCCCCGACAACCCAACCAGATAAAATTCATCCCTTGCCCATTCATCTTCGTAACTTGTGACTTGTGCATTAGAAAACCTCACCACTCTAATTAGACTTAGGTGCTCCCATCCCCGACTCAAAAGCTGCTTCGGCCGGGGTGGTTGTGGTAACCTTTGGCAAAAAGAGACTGGCAGGGGGCTGGACCCTGCGTCTGTAACCCGACAGATGTGATTCTCCGGCAGGCACATAGGGCGCCGGCAAGGTAGCTTGTCGGGGAGACTCGTTTATTTTTATTAAAGGGGCGTTTCGCCTCTGCACGAACGTTTACGTGCATGAGTTCCTCGCAAAAGCTTATCTTTTCATTAATATGCTGATACAAGTACAGATGTTACAGAACATAAGCATGGGCTCGGAAGATTACATTTTCTAGGAAGTTAAGATTCGGCAAGTGCCTATAAATTGAGAAAAAGATAAGTGCCCTGTAATCCCCGTTCTTGCTCCTTTCCTCCCAGGCATGGCAGGCGAATAAAGGTGATGGGCATGGGGAACGGGGCGATGGAGAGCCTGGCGAGGAAACCCATCGACCACCGACACCAGAGCCAGCAAGACGCACAACAGATGATTGTGTTGCCACTGATGGTCAGCTAGAGTCGGAGTCGTCGTCCTCCCGCTCGCTGCCGTCGTCATCGCTGGCGCTGTCCTCCTCGCCACTGTCGTTTGAGGAGGAGCTTTCGTCGTCAGTGGAACTCTCCACGCAGCACCCTAAGCGGATCCCTGAGCTCCCGAAGACCTTGATGGAGAGCAGGCCGTTCTCCATTAACTTAAAATGGAGATAGTGCCCCTCCGCAAGCTGTGGGTGCATGCAAAAGTTTTCCACCCGCGGCAGAGGTACATGACATGAGGGCGTGGGAAGCCAACATTGACCCATGTGCTACCATTCCCGCAGCCCCCTCATGTGTAGCCTGAAAGCCTACGTCGGATCCTGCTCCATCCCCCGTGCGAATGGGGTCGGGAGTCGGAGATGGCCGCTCACGTGCTTGTACAGGCGGATGAAGAACTCGAGGGGCTGGTCTCCAACATGGCCGTCCATTGGAGGAGGGGCCGCCAGCGGAAGCGCAGCCGACGCGCCACCCCGTCCTCCTCTTCCCCGAGAACCGCGGCGGCCTCGGCCTCGTCCTCTTCCTCTCCCCCTCGCAGCAGGCTCCGCCACTGGAAGCTCCGGGGGATGAGGAGCGTGCTATCAAAAAGAAGCCCTCGTCGCCGCCGTCGAAGCGTTGACGCGCCCTCTCACCATGGCGAATGGAAGAAAAATGTCAAGAAGAAGGAGGAGAGAAGGACGAGTGTGGAGAAACACTATCCCTCTCCCTTTTTATAGAAGAGCAAAGCCAGAGCCTGGCCACCCAGCCCAAGGGGCGGCCGCCCCACACGACCAATGCATCCTCCTGAAGTACACGGAATCAGAACTGACCCGCTGCCCCAATCAGCGATGCCCGGTTTCCCGCCTCGGCGTTAATGCCCACGTCCACTTCCTGCCCTTCCCAAGGCGTGCGGGACATGGGGCGAGCGAGTCAGAGGCATGGGAATAGGTGGGGCGACCGTTTTTCACCCCGTGATCGTGGGGAGTGGTGCCATGCAGGTTGTGACCCGAGTCCACTTAGTAAATGAGTAGCGCCCCTGCGAATCCCTCTTTTTTAATAATAAGGGAAGCACATGCCGTCTCTTTACTATCAACTGCGAGATGACGCAAGCATGCTGAGGCCATCCCACGCACGATCCCCACGTCACGCGCCCAATACGGGTTGTGGGGAAGCGCAACTGACAGAAAGATCGTGGTGATCCATCTCTGCCACGCCCACCCGCGCACTGCTTTGGGCCTGGCCCAACTACACCTTACGCTTATGTGTGGCCCAGGCCCGGGGGCTCCTGTCGGTGTACAAAAGTATGGGTACTTCTGTACCCCTTACTTGTGCACGGGCGGTCGCAGCCACACCTGCGGCAGGGCTTCACGAGGCAGAGGAAGGCAAAACCCGAAGACTACCATGACAGATACTCGAAGAACAAGGAGCAGAGGGCGAGCTGGACCTCCCTCGGCAACACCCTTGTTGGGACAACCTGCGCAGCACCAGCAAGCCCATCACCCTTTAGGCTGAGAGCTCTGACAATATCGACAATGTTAAGAACAAGATCTGAGAACGCATGCTTGGTAGCATGCAGATCTGCATAAAGATTGACAGCCCACAGGTCCACGTAGGACCAAAAGATTAAGACCCCCGGCAAGACCCTTGACGGGGACAACAACAAGGCCCCCGGCAAGCCTTGCCGGGGACGATCGCTGGGCCATGGCCAGACCCACGCCCGACAAGGGTTTGCCACCTCACCACCACTCCAGTGCGACGATCGGCGTGCCAACTAAGCAGACGCCTGTGTGGCGGCATGCAAATCTTCATGGAAGCCTTACCATCGTGCCAACACAACAGCTAGTTAGCCAGTGTGGCACTGCAAGCCTTGTCGGCCTGGACGCATGTTGAAGCAAGGAGAGCGACGACGGACGAGATGGCTTCTGTTGCCGTCCCCGATAAAGCAAGAGGGCACGTAGGCAACACATTCAATGCGTTTGTCCTACGGTGCCGAGCGATAAGCTCATACACTGTAGCTTGCCACCTCCTGTGTGCCACTATGGCAACCCCTTTACATATGAAAGGAGGCCCAAGGCATACAGAGAGAGGATTCAGACTTTTGGACCGTGCTCACATCGTAGCTAGTTCAAGAGCTCAAGAACACATATATCCAGACAAGCAGGACTAGGGTATTATGCATCTTTGTGGCCCGGACCTGGGTAAAATCCCATGTGTGCTAACTGCTAAACCTGCTCTTCATTCAGCTAATCCCCCGCCGAACGTATAAGGGATCCTTGTGAACCCATAGGTGTTCTTTTTCCCCGACACCTCCGCGTTCAGCACATGTTCAACTCGATGACGTCCCTTGTGCTCTTGATCCAGTTGAGGACGAGGGTGAGTTTCGTCAGCACGACGGCGTGGCAACGGTGATGATGATGTTACTGGCGCAGGGCTTCGCCTAAGCGCTACAGCGATATGATCGAGGCGTGTAACTTTGGAGGGGTGCACCACATACGGCTAATGCAAAACTTGGTGTGTTCTAGGGTGCCCCTTCCTCCCGTATATAAATGAGGGAGAGGGAGGCCGGCCAAAGCTAGGCGCGCCGGGAGAAGCGGAATCCTACTAGGACTCCAAGTCCTAGTAGGTTTCCACCTAAAGGAGAAGGTGGAAGGAGGGAGAGGGGGGCCGCGCCCCCAACCCCTTGTCCAATTCGGACTGGGATTGGGGGGCGCCCCACCTCATGGACGTTGCCTCTCCTTCCCACTAAGGCCCACTAAGGCCCATCAACTCCCCGGGGGGGGGGGGGTCCGGTAACCTCCTGGTACTCCGGAAAATACCCAAACTTCTCCAGAACCATTCTGATGTTCGAATATAGCCTTCCAATATATTAATCTTTATGTCTCAACCATTTCGAGACTCCTCGTCACGTCCGTGATCTCATCCGGGACTCCGAACGAACTTTGGTCATCAAAACACATAAGTCATAATACAAATCGTCATCAAACGTTAAGCATGCGGACCCTACGGGTTCTAGAACTATGTAGACATGATCGAGACACATCTCCGATCAATAACCAATAGCGGAACCTGAATTCTCATATTGTCTCATACATATTCTATGAAGATCTTTATCGGTCAAACCGCATAACAACATATGTTGTTCCCTTTGTCATCGGCATGTTACTTGCCCGAGATTCGATTGTCGGTATCATCATACCTAGTTCAATCTTGTTACCGGCAAGTCTCTTTACTTGTTCCGTAATACCTCATCCCGCAACTAACTCATTAGTCACATTGCTTTCAAGGCTTATAGTGATGAGCATTACCGAGAGGGCCCAGAGATACCTCTCCGAAACACGGAGTGACAACTCCTAATCTTGATCTATGCCAACCCAACAAACACCTTCGGAGACACCTATAGAGCATCTTTATAATCACCCATTTACGTTTTGACATTTGATAGTACACAAGGTGTTCCTCCGGTATTTGGGAGTTGCATAATCTCATAGTCTGAGGAACATGTATAAGTTATGAAGAAAGCAGTAGCAATGAAACTGTATCGATCATAATGCTAAGCTAACGGATGGGACATGTCCATCACATCATTCTCCTAATGATGTGATCCCGTTCATCAAATGACAACACATGTCTAGGGTTAGGAAACATAACCATCTTTGATTAACGAGCTAGTCTAGTAGAGGCATACTAGGGACACTATGTTTTGTCTATGTATTCACACATGTAATACGTTTCCGGTTAATACAATTCTAGCATGAATAATAAACATTTCTCATGATATAAGGAAATAAATAATAACTTTATTATTGCCTCTAGGTCATATTTCCTTCAGTATCCCACTTGCACTAGAGTCAATAATCTCGATTACAAAGTAATGATTCTAACACCCATGGAGTCTTGGTGCTAATCATGTTTTGCTCATGGAAGAGGCTTAGTCAACGGGCCTGCAACATTCTGATCCGTATGTATCTTGCTAATCTCTATGTCTCCCTCAGATACGTGATGACGGATGGAATTGAAGCATCTCTTGATGTGCTTGGTTCTTTTGTGAAATTTGGATTACTTCGCCAAGGCAATTGCACAAGTATTGTCACAAAAGATTTTCATTGGACCTGATGCACTAGGTATGACACCTAGATCGGATATGAACTCTTTCATCCAGACTCCTTCATTTGCTACTTCTGAAGCAGCTATGTACTCCGCTTCACACGTAGATCCGGCCACGACGCTTTGCTTGGAACTGCACCAACAGACAGCTCCACCTTTCAATAAAAATACGTATCCGGATTGTGACTTAGAGTCATCCGGATCAGTGTCAAAGCTTGCATCAACGTAACCATTTACGACGAGCTCTTTGTCACTGTAACGCCCTCGATGCGGCTATAACTCCCACGTGTCGAGGCACGACTTAGAGGCATAACCGCATTGAAAGCAATGTCGCAAGTCAGGCAATCATTACAACATCCCATGTAATATATAGTAAAAGGGGGAGATAACATAGTTGGCTTACACTCGCCACGTCACATCAGAGTACATAAATAACATCCATCAAGCAAACACTCATGGCCCGACTACGGCGCCAAAATAGAAAAGACCCCCAACATGCGACAAGGTCCTGAATCGATAACCCCAACTAGGCACCACTACTGATCATCTGGAAAGGACACGTAGTAACGCTGAGAGTCCTCGTCGAACTCCCACCTGAGCTCGTAATCGTCAACTGGAGCAGAATCACCTGGACCTGCATCTGGAGTTGTAGTATCTGTGAGCCACAGGGACTCAGCAATCTCACACCCACGCGATCAAAACTATTTAAGCTCATAGGAATGGACAAGGCAAAATATATGTGGAGCTGCAGCAAGCGACCAGCATATGTGGTGGCTAACTTATACGCAAAAGAGAGCGAGAAGAGAGGGCGAGGCACGAGCGAGAAGCTAAAGGAACACCCTGCACAAGCATAACTCCAACACCGTGTCCACTTCCCGGACTCCGCCGAGAAGGGGCCATCACGGTAACACACACGGTTGATTCTTTTTAATTAAGTTTAGTTCAAGTCATCTACAACCGGACATTAACAAATTCCCATCTGCCCATAACCGCGGGCACGGCTTTCGAAAGATCAATCCCTGCAGGGGAGTCCCAACTTAGCCCATAACAAGCTCTCACGGTCAACGAAGGAATAGACCTCCTCCCAAGACGTTCCGATCAGACTCGGTATCTCGGTAACTCAAGACACTTCGACAGGTTAAAACAAGACCAGCAACACCGCCCGAATGTGCCGACAAATCCCGATAGGAGCTGCACATATCTCTTTCTCAGGGCACACTCAGATTGTCTTAGGTACGGGTAGGCCAGCCCAGAGTTGCCCCTGGTAGCCACCGGTAGCTGACAGGTGGACCAACACTCAGAGGAGCACTGGCCCGGGGGGGGGGGTAAAATAAGATGACCCTCGGGCTCCGGAAACCCAAGGGAAAAAAAGAGGCTAGGTGGCAAATGGCAAAACCAATGTTGGGCATTGCTGGAAAAGCTTTAATCAAGGCGAACTATCAAGGGGTTCCCATTATAACCCAACCGCGTAAGGGACGCAACAATCCGGGAACATAACACCGATATGACGGAAACTAGGGCGGCAAGAGTGGAACAAAACACTAGGCGAGAGGCCGAGCCTTCCACCCTTTACCAAGTATATAGATGCATTAAGATAACATAGCAATATAATGATATCCCAACAAGTAAATAAATGTTCCCACGAGGAACGGCTCCAATCTTCACCTGCAGCTAACAACGCTATAAGAAGGGCTGAGCAAAGCGGTAACATAGCCAATCAACGGTTTGCTAGGACATAGGTGGGTTAGGGGTTCAACATGGCAATTGGGAGGCTGACAAGCAAAAGGTAGGCATCGTAGCAGTGGCAAAGCAAAAGAGCGAGCAAACTAGCATAGCAAAGATAGTAGTGATTTCGAGGGTATGATCATCTTGCCTGCACAGTTGTCAGAGTTGACTGGATCCTCACAAGCAAACTCAATGGGCTCCTCGGTAGCGAACTCGTCTCCCGGCTCTACCCAGAGACAAACAAGCAACAAGGACACAATCAACCACGGGCAAGACCAAGCAATATGATGAAATGACGATATGCTATGCGGAATGCGATGCGGGATGCAAAATGCAAGATATGACAGGAAATGCATGAACCTGGCATCAACTTGGAAAACCAAGTGTGCCACTGGATAGAGGGGATGAAATCGCTTGAAAACGATATAAAGATCATAGGAATCGGAGTTACGGTTTGGAAATGGCGAGCGTTTTAAGATATGACACCGGTCTGCGATTTACAGCAAGTAGGCATCTAAATGCAACGAAATGAACATGCTACAGCCACCAAACATGAAAACAAAATACATGGCAGTGATGTACACAAGATGGTTGACAAAACACTAGCACTGAGCCATAGGCAAATTCATCCATTAAGAGGTTCAAACAAGCATGGCTAAAACGCAAATGCAAAACAGATTTCAGACTTAGTGAAATTAACACTAGTCTGAAATTTCAGATCACGAAGCTCTCTTCGGAGCAGCAAAACAACATGATAGAAAACCTGAACATGACAAGTAAGAACATGGCATGGAGCTACTCAACAAGCTTAATAAAACACCCAAAGTGACCTGGGGCCAAAAGGGTTCACAAAATACTCTACCGAGCTCACGAACATCGCTCGAACACAATCAGTTTTCAGACTTAGTGAAAACTGAGACATGCTGAAATTTAACTCACGAAGGCATGTAAACGAGCTCGATCCACTCACTACGGTGCAAGTCATGGCAAGGAAAGCATATAACCAGCAAGAAGGCACAAAGTTCTAGCTACACATGGCAAGAACGAAGGCATAGCATGCATGGAACACTAACGGTAGCATCGGCGAAATCGCAAACAAGTTAACGATCTGCCCAGATTAACAACGAAGCAAAAGTTGAGCTCGATTGAGTCAACCTAGAGCACTCCACAAATGCCAACAAAGACATGGATGGATAGAGAATGACAGAAATATCAAAACTCCCTTAGTGATCATCCTCAAAAGAGGCACGGATCATTAGGAAACAAGCTGGACATATGGCATCATGAACTAAAATATCCCAGACTTAGTGAAAATCACTAAGTCCCTGAAATCTGCAATCTCAGGTACCTATCTTCGCAAGCTTGCACAAGACAACACACACATCCTAAAAATGCATGGGTGGCACCTCTGGAAAGAAGACAAAATGCTTCACAATACATCCCAAAGGGGCACAGGCATATCATGCACGAATTAAATATAGCAAAAATGACAAAAGTGCATGATGAACTAACGGATCTGCAATTTAACTCACGAAGCCTCCTTCTACCAGCATTTTGGGTATCAAGGTGACCTCAAATGCAAATGATGCAATGGAATGAAATGATGTACATGTCGAGACGAAGATTTTGATATATCATACGCCCAAAACGGAGCTACGGTTGCGGAGATACAAGCAGTCAAAGATAGCACGAAATCTGGAAGATTAGGGTTTCGGGGAGAAGTCAACCTAGACCGGATCCAGATCTGGCGCGGGCACGGATTCCGAGGCGGCGCCGAGGAACACTGTAGCTGGCCGGACTTGGCCGCCGGAGTCGCGGGAGGAGGCCGGCCGGGGCGGATCCGGTGGTCGCCGGGGCGGTGGTGCCCGGCGCGGTGGCGCGGCCCGCGCGCCGGCGAGGGCGGCGGCGGCCGGCGCCGATGTTCCCGGGCGGCGAGGGAGCCGCAGGCGGCGGCGCGGAGGCGGCGGCGGACTCCGGTCGGGGCGCGGCGGCCCGTGGCGACGGCGGCCACCGGCGCCGAAGGTGGCGGCGGCGGGCGTAGGAGGAGGCGGCGGGGAGGCTGCGGGCCGGGGAGGGCCCGATCCGGGCTGGCGGCGGCGATGTGGGCCTCGCCCACGTGGCGATCGGCGGTTGGACGAGGGACGCGGCGGCGGACGCGTCCGGCTGGGGGCGGACGTGTCCGTCGGTGCGGGGAGGTTTGATCTGTTTTTTTTAGGGTTTCGGACGGGGGAAGAAGAGATCCGAATGGAGGGGGTATAAATAGGCATAGAGGGAGCTAGGAGAGTCCAAATGAGGTGCGGTTTTCGCCCACACGATCGTGATCGAACGCTCTAGGACATGGAGCAGAGTTTGGTGGGTTTTGGGCCAAATTTGGGGGGTGTTGGGCTGCAACACACACGAGGCTTTTTCGGTCCCTCGGTTAACCGTTGGAGTATCAAACGAAGTCCAAATGACCCGAAACTTGACAGGCGGTCTACCGGTAGTAAACCAAGGCCGCTTGGCAAGACTCGGTCCAATCCGGAAATGTTTAAACCCCACACAAGAAAGAAAGGTAGAAATGACCACCGGAGGAGAACGAAACGCCGGAATGCAAAACGGACAACGGGGAAAATGCTCGAATGCATGAGATGAACATGTATGCAAATGCAACGCACGTGATGACATGATACGAGATGCACGAAAAAGAAAACAACACACGGAGACAAAGACCCAAACCCGAGAAATAAATATAACTTAGCGCCAGGGACGGCAAGAGTTGGATACAAATATGGAAAGTATATCTGGGGCGTTACAGTCATGTCCATAAACGAGAAACATATCCTTGGTACTTTTCAGGTATTTCAGGATGTTCTTGACCGTTGTCCAGTGCTCCACTCCGGGATTACTTTGGTACCTCCCTGATATACTTATAGCAAGGCACACATGAGGTCTGCTACACAACATTGCATACATGATAGAACCTATGGATTAAGCATATGGAATGACTTTCATTTTCTCTCTATCTTCTGCAGTGGTCGGGCATTGAGTCTGATTCAACTTCACACCTTGTAACACAGGCAAGAACCCTTTCTTTGACTGATCCATTTTGAACTTCTTCAAAAGTTTATCAAGGTATGTGCTTTGTGAAAGTCCAATTAAGCGTCTTGATCTATCTCTATAGATCTTGATGCCAATATGTAAGCAGCTTCATCGAGGTCTTTTATTGAAAAACTCTTATTCAAGTATCCTTTTATGCTATCCAGAAATTCTATATCATTTTCAATCAACAATATGTCATCCACATATAATAGTAGAAATTCTACAGAGCTCCCACTCACTTTCTTGTAAATTCAGGCTTCTCCAAAAGTCTGTATAAAACCATATGCTTTGATCACACTATCAAAGCATTTATTCCAACTCCGAGAGGCTTGCACCAGTCCATAAATGGATCGCTGGAGCTTGCACACTTTGTTAGCACCCTTTGGATCTACAAAACCTTCTGGTTGCATCGTATACAACTCTTCTTCTAGAAATCCATTCAGGAATGCAGTTTTGACATCCATCTGCCAAATGTCATAATCATAAAATGCGGCAATTGCTAACATGATTCGGACAGACTTAAGCATCGCTACGGGTGAGAAAGTCTCATCGTAGTCAACTCCTTGAACTTGTCAAAAACCTTTCGCAACAAGTCGAGCTTTGTAGACAGTAACATTACCGTCAGCGCCAGTCTTCTTCTTGAAGATCCATTTATTTTCTATGGCTTGCTGATCATCGGGAAAATCCACTATCAATGTCAAAACCGGTAGATCTCGGGTAGGGGGTCCCAAGCTGTGTGTCTTTGGATCAATGGTAACATGGCCACGGGATTTTACCTAGCTTCGAGCTCTCTCGAAGAGATAATACCCTACATGCTACTTTTGATTGTATTCGATGTGTATGATTACAGAGTTGATCTACCTCGAGATCATATGTTGTGGTCTAAACCTAAGGGTATGATGAATAATGTCATAATGATCTATCAATTAGCCTAGCCTCGGCTTATATGACATACCGTAGGCCTAGGATAATAGGAGTCCTAATCGAATACGTAGGTGGAGAGGAGTCCTTATCTTGATCATCAAGTCTTGTGGAATATCCGTTGTATGCGGCATGGGTTGTCCGAACTGGCCCATGATTGAACTGCCACGGGGGTCCTCGGCCCGATTCAGCTGGTCGGGAGACGACGTGGTGAGTACCCCCTAGTCAAGGACACCGTCAGTAGCCCCCTGAACCGGTCTTCAAGTTGGGGATGATCCTCGATTCTTCCGAACTATTCTTCATCTTTGGTCATCGGTCTTGAAAATTGGTTTAACAAATCTTCTCATCTTCGATCTTGAGGATTGCCGAAGTGAATCCGAAGAGTTTAAACATCGGGTATCCGAGGAGCCCCTTTAAGTTCTCAGCCTTTATCAATGCCTTGTTATTTTTTATGCCACACCTCGAGTTTGAAGTTGTTCCCGTGTGGCGGTGTCCTCTTGCATCCGAGCTCCAACGCCGGACTGCATTCGAGGTATCCTTTGTAGCCGAGCACCAACGTCGGACTGTATCCGAGCTCCAAAGCCGGGTTATATCTGAGATCCAATGTCGGACTATATCTGAGGTATCATAGGTCACCTTGGCTCAAAAAAGTTGAAAAAGTTTAGCCGAGCTTAATGCCGGAAATGCCCTCTATGGAGCCACGCACTTGCACCCGAGCTATATCCCAAAATGCTTTTGAGGTGGTTCAACACCTCGGTCATGGGCTGATTGTTTGCGGATTTTATTTCCAATGCGTGTAAATTTATTTGCTGTCAATATGTATAACCAGTAGCCCTCAAGGTGTGTGTCGGTCTAAAACCCGAGATGCACCTGAAGGAAAGCATAAAACTACTGATCCCAGTAGCCCCTAAGACTCGGTCAATTCGCAAAATCGGCCGTAGGAATAGAAATGCAGTGTAATATATTAGAGGTAATAATGATCGATGGACGGGCCCCTAAGAGAGGGTCGTGAGAAGTCACCATGATATATTTAGCTTGACGCCGGATAAGTCCCAGATGGTACTTATTGTTGTCCGAAGATGCGCTTGTCCATAGTTCGGGCATGTCGTACACTGGGCACTTTGAATTTTTTGCATTGAATAGGAAATGTAGTAGCCCCCGAGCCACGGGTCGGGTGGCAACACCAGATCAGGGGATCGATGTGCCCCTTTAATGTTTATAAATAATGAGCACGAAGCCCAGTAGCCCCTGAGCCTTAATGTGGGCACGGGTGGCCTAATTAAGGATCGATATCCATTTGACAAAAAAATTTGTTGTGTTTAACACAAACTTCTCAGAAAGAGAATAAAGATCTCATAAAGGAGTTAGAGCTAACGAAAGCTGAGCTCGCCAAGTTCGGCCTCAAGGGGTTTAATAGATAGGAAATCAATGCCAATAAGGAACTATGAGAGCGTTATGTCAGCTGGTCGGTTGTCTCAAAGAGACTATGCCATTGACTCTTTAAAAGATTGGCTACGAAAAAATTGATTTTTGCTCACAATTTATGTGTAATGATTCTATGTACCCAAGTACTTTACATCATTAATGCTCGGATCCGCATTGTACAAAACTTTGTTGATCGACCATCGGCTTCAACCTCCTCGGCCAGTAGCCATGGAGTGTTTGTCCCACTTTATAAAGCCTTTATGAGGGCAAATATTTACGACAAACAAGGCAATCTGGTTATATGGTTTTATAAACAAAGGTATGTAGAGAGAATGTTATATTACTATGTAATGTAAAAAACATCTTCCAAATAAAATAGTCCCGCTATCGGTTCCTTTCTTTGGGTTGTCACTCCGACCATGATCATGAAACCTCAACTCCGATCAATGCGAGAGAAAAATATGGAGGAATTAGTTTGGGGAAAGTTCCCGAACTATGTGGTCTTTGGCGAACCTAAGTTTTTACTTCCGTAGTTGCCGACTAATTGTATCCCTGAAGATCGCTAGCTTTCGGCTTCACCCAGTCTGAGGTACTAACTCGGATGACCCGGTAGTAACAATCACAAAGGTGCTCCCTTTAACGCCTAGCCGAACAATCGGGAACGTAGGGGTAAGCACAGGAGCCATGCAACCCAGCTTGGCCAAAATCTTAAGTCAAATTGATGCATGTTTATGTCTTTAGAACGATAATTACGAAAGGTGGCGCTTGTATACTTAATACAAACGCTGATGATATATATTTATTTCACTCCATTACGATCGTTTATCAGTTGAAAGTGGCCATCGTCGGCTTCTACCCCTTTGTAGATACTACGCAGGGTGTTTCCGCAATAACAAGACAACCCTTAGCTGACGTCTCGGTGCCTGGAGGCGGTTGTGTTAGCGGAAACGATGCAATCAGATATGCGGGCTTTATAACTTTCACTTAGTCATAGGAGCTTAAAGTTGGGAGGCCAGCTAGTAGCCCCCTATTAGTGTTCGGTGACAGCCGAGGTCAAGTCGTAAACACTTCGGCCAATGTTATGAACGGCCCATCATTCAACACATTATCGGATCACTGACCAGTTTACGCTTATTCTGACAGTCAATTTTTGGCTTTCTCCACTGAGGTGCTTAACCATGCGAGCTGGAAGCACAATCGTAGTGGTTCCCCCTTTGCACACCTAGCCGAACAAAGCGGAACGTAGGAGGCAAGCACAGGAGCCGGGCAACCCAACTATTAACCGAAGACATAATTCAAAACCGATGCATATATAGCAATACCCGAGAATGTTTTTGCCAAGGACTCTATGGCGTACCTTGGTTTTTGGTGGGTTTGGTTGTAGTCCAGGCCCCCGTTAACATTGCCAATGCTTTAAGGGCGTTTGGCATTGCACTACCCGGGAACTAGTCCCGATGTGGCATGTGGTTTGTCAACACTGGGGTGTAGTTCGGCGGGAAAGATGCTAAGCTGTGGGTCGAAAAACATCTCCCGAGCTGAATTATTATGTAGGGCACCTTGGTCATGAGGATGTCCCACTTCCTGAAAGGAAAACATACGAATAGCTAAAAAGTGCCATAAGCTCAAAAATCCAAAAACTTATGTAAAAGCTTGACATCCGGACTAAACCGAGATTTTGGTGCCAATCCGGAGATTGCTCTTAAAAAATTGTGCTTCTGTCGTGCTTTAACATGACACATCCAATCTCAAGACTTCAAGCGGGCCAGCCTACGACTTCAAGCTCCTTATCCCGAAGGTGGAGTGCTTTTCCGATGCCAGTTTAGCAAACTAAACTCGAGCGGCTTTAGAGAGAGGACAGGCTATCCGGGTATTGACCATACACTCGAGTCGAAAAAGGAGCGGTAGAAAAAGACTTTGCAACGACCAAGAAGAAAACACATTTATTATAAAACAGCTCATGTAAATTTTAAGAGCCCCCAATTAACATGGGTAAAGGGAGTTTCTTTTAACGAACAACGTATGTGAGCATGGTCGAACCAAACACAAGTTAAAAATTTAAAACTTTGAGCATGAAAGCGACTTAGCTGGTTAATGTGTTCGTCATTGATGACGCGGTCCAAGCTTGATGCGTGACAGGTTCCATCCCCAAGTCGGTTCCGAGGTGGCGGAGCAAAGAGGTTGACACTCCGAAATGGTGACATAGCACGGCTAATGCAGGCCGGCAGAGTGACGCCGAAATCCCCGACATGGATTAATGAAGTGATGATGAAGCCCCTGGTTCAGCCGAGGTGATGTGGTATGTCGGTACGCCGAGGTGACAACACTGCCCGACCTGGATCATTTACCTGTGCACAGAAAATAGTGCAAACCGGATAGTAATAATTAATTAATTAATTAATTAATTAATTATGGCACAATAAATAATTTATGCAAAGTGAGTAGTAAAATAAATATGGCCCATGTGCCGAACACTCGATGAGGTAGAGCTCTCTCAACGATGCCGAAATGACCACGTGACGCAGTCGAAGTCGATTACCTACACATGTAAAATAGTGCAGGCCAACAATAATAAATAAATATATAAAAATCGTTGCTTATTTAATTTACGCAAAATAATTTATTTAAAGATATGCGGCCTGGCGCCAAAGTCAATGTCGATGCAGGCATCGGCGTGATGCGGTAAAGGCGTGGCAAAGCCTGAATTCACAGGTCAATCCGAGTTCCGGATGAGGCGTTCGCCGAACTATGTACGGAAACTGACCGAACCACCACGCGACCGTCGTTAATGCGGCCACCATTTGATAGACCTGTGCATAGAGGGTGGAACAAACCGGAGTAATAATTCCTCAAGAAAAATAAAGCCAAACAAGCAAAAAATTACTAGGATTAATAGCACCTGGTTAATTTGTCGTAGCAATCCGAAGAATGGTGACTCCCAAAATTGGGACTCGATCCGCACACCCATTTCCTGATGGGCGATGAAGCGACAGCATGCCAATGCTGGCAAAGGTTGGCTCGCCGAGGCAAAGCCCCTGGTCCAGCTAATGTGACGAAGTCAGTCGGCTGGTGACGCTGAAGTCACCGGAGTATGTTGATGAAGAAATAGCAAAGTTCTCGGTCCAGCCGAGGTGTCGAAGTCTCCATGTCAGCCGATGAGCCGAAGCAGGTCGACTGGTGACGCCAAAGTCACCGGAGTAGGTTTGATGAAGATATGGTGAAGGCCCTGGTCCAGCCGAGGTGATGGAGTAGGTCAGTAAGGAGACGTTGCAGCTGCCATGTCCGTCGAGGTGTTGAAGCAGTTCGGCATAATGGATATCGATTTGAAGAAGCAACAGTGCAGCCATGCCGACGCATGTCGTAACTTGTGACGCGGTCAATGTTGACTTGATGAAGTGACCATGCAGTGATGCCGGTGTGCCCGCTCCGTGTGATCCGTGGGGCGGCGATGCTGGTGATGATTTATCTTTTGCGATTCCGAACTCTTGTTCGGCTCGCCGAGATGATGATCCGAAGAAGTTGAGCTTGGCTCAACAAAGCGACAATGTGTCTAGTGCAGGTCGGCAGCCCTGGAGCAATGTTGCCGGACTGGTTTGACACCAGCGTGATGGTGAAGATTACCTCAGAGGAGGCTTAAAATTTTATGGGCGCGTGTTTAAAAACAATGCACAATACCCTAGAAAAAATTCCCTTAAAAAGGTTGTCCAATATCACGTTCGTAAAGAAACATGAATTCGGGTCGGATCTGTATTCGCGCAGAAAACAAATCCGAAAATTGGTCCACTCATCGGAAGGTTCCTGGAGTTTGAACCATCGGATCGAGCTGAAATTTTAAGGGGTGGTAGATATGAGAATTTCGCATCAGATGAACGGTTGGATCTTCCAAAGAACCTCCGATCTGGGCTCTGGAGACCATGCCCTAAACTCGTCCAGATTCCCGTTCAGATTTGACAATGCTCTGATATATCGTAGATTGCCAGAGATTCCTCCATCGGAACTTGACGAAATTTTCTAGGGTTTGTTGTAGACTCAGTTCTGCACAATTCCACCGAAGCAATCGTCAAAGCGATGCTCGAGGAGGCGGTGGCATTGGATATGAATTTGTTGTCAAGAAAAATAGCACGGTCACACGAGGGCAATGTTGACATTGAGCCCCGGGGTTCCACGGATGATTCCTCCATGGTCTCGATAGAGATCGGAGTTAATGTTTGATGAAGGCCCTCGTCCGAACATGACGATCGGAGGCAGGGCACAGTCCTCGGTCAAGCCAAGGTGACCAGTCGAGCCGGCGACGAAGATGTCGACGTCACAGTTGATCTGTAGGCGAGCCATTGATCTTTTGTCGATCACACAGCGGAACTCTCAATGAAAGCACCATTGTCAGTGTCAAAACTGGCAGATCTCGGGTAGGGGGTCCCAAGCTGTGTGTCTTAGGATCGATGGTAACATGGACACGGGATTTTACCCAGCTTCGGGCTCTCTCGAATAAATAATACCCTACATGCTACTTTTGATTGTATTTGATGTGTATGATTACAGAGTTGATCTACCTCAAGATCATATGTTGTGGTCTAAACCTGAGGGTATGATGAATGATGTCATAATGATCTATCGACTAGCCTAGCCTCGGCTTATATGACATACCGGAGGCCTAGGATAACAAGAGTCCTAGTCGAATACATAGGTGGAGAGGAGTCCTTGTCTTGATCATCAAGTCTTGTGGAATATCCCTTGTATGCGGCATAGGCTGTCTGAACTGGCCCATGAGTGAATAGCCATGGGGGTCCTCGGCCCAATCTAGCTGGTCGGGAGACGACGTGGTGAGTACCCCCTGGTCCAGGACACCGTCATCCACCAAAGTCCATACTTTGTTCACATACATGGATCCCATCTCAGATTTCACGGCGTCAAACCATTTCATGGAATCTGGGCTCATCATTGCTTCCTCATATTTCGTAGGTTCATCATGGTCTAGTAACATGACTTCCAGAATTGCCATACCACTTTGGTGCGGACCGTACTCTAGAAGACCTATGAGGTTCTGTAGTAACCTGATCTGAAGTTTCATGATCATCATCATTAGCTTCCTCACTAATTGGTGTAGGAATCACTAGAACTGATTTCTGTGATGAACTACTTTCCAATTTGGGAGAAGGTAAAATTACCTCATCAAGCTCTACTTTCCTCCCACTCACTTCTTTTGAGAGAAACTCCTTCCCTAGAATGGATCCATTGTTAGCAACGAATATCTTGCCTTCGGATCTGTGATAGAAGGTGTACCCAACAGTTTCCTTTGGGTATCCTATGAAGACACACTTCTCCGATTTGGGTTCGAGCTTATCAGGTTGAAGCTTTTTCACATAAGCATCACAGCCCCAAACTTTAAGAAACGACAACTTTGGTTTCTTGCCAAACCACATATCATAAGGCGTTGTCTCAACGGATTTTGATGGTGCCCTATTTAACGTGAATGCGCCCGTCTCTAAAGCATAACCCCAAAATGATAGCGTTAAATCATTAAGAGACATCATAGATCGCACCATATCCAATAAAGTGCGGCTACAAAATTTGGACACACCATTACACTGTGGTGTTCTAGGTGGTGTGAGTTGCGAAACTATTCCACATTGTTTTAAATGAAGACCAAACTCGCAAATCAAATATTCTCCTCCACGATCAGATCATAGAAACTTTTATTTTCTTGTTACGATGATTCTCCACTTCACTCTAAAATTCTTTGAACTTTTCAAATGTTTCAGATTTATGCTTCATTAAGTAGATATACCCATATCTGCTCAAATCATCTGTGAAGGTAAGAAAATAACGATACCCGCCACAAACCTCAACACTCATTGGACCGCATACATCAGTATGTATTATTTCCAATAAGTCAGTAGCTCATTCCATTGTTCCGGAGAACAGAGTTTTAATCATCTTGCCCATGAGGCATGGTTCACAAGCACCAAGTGATTCATAATGAAGTGATTCCAAAATCCCATCGGCATGGAGTTTCTTCATGCGCTTTACACCAATATGACATAAACGGTAGTGGCACAAATAAGTTGCACTATCTTGCATCTTTTGGCTTCAATATTATGAACATGTGTATCTCCACGATCGACATTCAATAAAAATAGACCACTCAACAAGGGTGCATGACCATAAAAGATATTACTCATATAAATAGAACAATCATTATTCTCTGATTTAAATGAATAACCGTGTTGCATCAAACAAGATCCAGATATAATGTTCATGCTCAACGCTGGCACCAAATAACAATTACTCAGGTCTAAAACTAATCCTGAAGGCAGATGTAGAGGTAGCGTGCCGACGACGATCACATCGACCTTGGAATCATTTCCGATGCGCATCATCACCTCGTCCTTAGCCGATCTTGGTTTAATTCGTAGCCCCCTGTTTCGAGTTGCAAATATGAGCAACAGAACCAGTATCAAATACCCAGGCGCTACTACGAGCATTAGTAAGGTACACATCAATAACATGTATATCAAATATACCTTTCACTTTGCCATCCTTCTTATCTGCCAAATACTTGGGGCAGTTCCGCTTCTAGTGACCAGTCCCGTTGTAGTAGAAGCACTCAGTTTTAGGCTAAGGTCCAGACTTGGGTTTCTTCTCCTGAGCAACAATTTTCTTGCCGTTGTTCTTGAAGTTCCCCTTCTTCCCTTTGTCCTTTTTATTGAAACTAGTGGTCTTGTTGACCATCAACACTTGATGTTCCTTTTTGATTTCTACCTCCGCATCATTTAGCATCACGAAGAGCTCACAAATTGTCTATTCCATCCCTTGCATATTATAGTTCATCACGAAGCCTTTATAGCTTGGTGGCAATGATTGAAGAACTCTGTCAATGACACTATCATCAGGAAGATTAACTCCCAGCTGAGTCAAGTGGTTATTGTACCCAGACATTCTGAGTATGTGTTCATTGACAGAACTATTCCCCTCCATTTTGCAGCTATAGAACTTGTTGGAGACTTCATATCTCTCAACTTGGGCATTTGCTTGAAATATTAACTTCAATTCTTGGAACACCTCATATGCTCCATGACATTCAAAATGTATTTGAAGTCCCGATTCTAAGCCGTAAAGCATGGCACACTGAACTATCGAGTAGTCATCAGCTTTGCTCTACCAGACGTTCCTAACGTCCGCAGTTGTGTCTGCAGCAGGCCTTGCTTCTGTGTAGCAATGAGGATAATCCTCAAATTACGGACCCAGTCTGTGTAATTGCTACCATCATCTTTCAACTTAGCTTTCCTTAGGAACACATTAAAATTCAAAGGAACAGTAGCACGGGCCATTGATCTACAATAACATAGACAGCCAAAATAACTATCAGGACTAAGTCCATGATAAATTAAAGTTTAATTAATCATATTACTTAAGAACTCCCACTTAGATACACATCCCTCTAGTCATCTAAATGATCACGTGATCCAAATCAACTAAACCATGTCTAATCATCATGTGAGATGGAGTAGTTTTCAATGGTGAACATCACTATGTTGATCATATCTACTATATGATTCACGTTCGACCTTTCGGTTTCAGTGTTCCGAGGCCATATTTGCATATGCCAGGCTCGTCAAGTTTAACCCGAGTATTATGCGTGTGCAAAACTGGCTTGCACCTGTTGTATGTGAACGTAGAGCTTATCACACCCGATCATCACATGGTGTCTCGGCACGACGAACTGTAGCAATGGTGCATACTCAGAGAACACTTATACCTTGAAATTTAGTAAGGGATCATATTATAATGCTATCGTCGTACTAAGCAAAATAAGATGCATAAAAGATAAACATCACATGCAGTCAAAATATGGACATGGTATGGCCATCATCATCTTGTGCTTATGATCTCCATCACCGAAGCATTGTCATGATCTCCATCGTCATCGGTGCGAAACCTTGATCTCCATCGTAGCATCGTTGTCGTCTCGCCAACTATTGCTTCTACAACTATCGCTACCGCTTAGTGATAAAGTAAAGCAATTACATGGCGATTGCATTGCATACAATAAAGCGACAACCATATGGCTCCTGCCAGTTGCTGATAACTCTGTTACAAAACACGATCATCTCATACAACAATTTATATCACATCATGTCTTGACCATATCACATCACAGCAAGCCCTGCAAAAACAAGTTAGACGTCCTCTACTTTGTTGTTGCAAATTTTATGTGGCTGCTACGGGCTTCTAGCAAGAACCGTTCTTACCTACGCATCAAAACCACAATGATTTTTCATCAAGTGTGTTGTTTTAACCTTCAACAAGGACCGACCATAGTCAAACTCGATTCAACTAAAGTTGGAGAAATAGACACCCGTCAGCCGCCTATGTGCAAAAGCACATCGGTAGAACCAGTCTCATGAACGCGGTCATGTAATGTCGGTCCGGGCTACTTTATCCAACAATACAGCCGAATCAAAGTAAGACGTTGGTGGTAAGCGGTATGACTATTATACCCACATCTCTTTGTGTTCTACTTGTGCATAAAACATCTATGCATAGACCTGGCTCGGATGCCACTATTGGGGAACATAGTAATTTCAAAATTTTCCTACGATCATGCAAGATCTATCTAGAAGATGCATAGCAACGAGACGGGAGAGTGTGTCCATGTACCCTCGTAGACCGAAAGAGGAAGCGTTTAGTAATGCGGTTGATGTAGTCAAACGTCTTCGCGATCCAAACGATCCAAGTACCGAACGTACGGCACCTCCACGTTCAGTGCACGTTCAGCTCGATGATGTCCCTGTGCTCTTGATCCAGTTGGGGACGAGGGTGAGTTCCGTCCGCACGATGGCATGGCGACGGTGATGATGATGTTACCGGCACAGGGCTTCGCCTAAGCGCTACGGCGATATGATCGAGGTGTGTAACTGTGGAGGGGGCACCGCACATGGCTAAGGCAAAACTTGGTGTGTTCTAGGGTGCCCCCTACCCCCGTATATAAAGGAGGGAGGGGGAGGCCGCCTGGCCAAGCTAGGCGCACCGGGAGAAGGGGAATCCTACTAGGACTCCAAGTCCTAGTAGGTTTCCACCTAAAGGAGAAGGGGGAAGGAAGGGAGAGGGGAGGGCGCCCCAACCCCTTGTCCAATTTGGACTGGGCTTGGGGGGAACCTCTTGGCCGCTACCTATCCTTCCCACTAAGGCCCACTAAGGCCCATCAACTCCTCGGGGGGTTCTGGTAACCTCCCGGTACTCCGGAAAAAAACCCAAACTTCTCCGGAACCATTCCGCTATCTGAATATAGCCTGCCAACATATCAACCTTTATTTCTCAACCATTTCGAGACTCCTCGTCACGTCCGTGATCTCATCCAGGACTCCGAACAAACTTCAGTCATCAAAACACATAATTCATATATACAAATCGTCATCGAACGCTAAGCGTGCGGACCCTACGGGTTCAAGAACTATGTAGACATGATCGAGACACATCTATGATCAATAACCAATAGCTGAACCTGGATGCTCATATTGGCTCCTACATATTCTACGAACATCTTTATCGGTCAAACCGCATAACAACATACATTGTTCCCTTTGTCATCGGTACGTTACTTGCCCGAGATTCGATTGTTGGTATCATCATACCTAGTTCAATCTCGTTACCGGCAAGTCTCTTTACACGTTCCGTAATACCTCATCCCGCAACTAACTCATTAGTCACATTGGTTGCAAGGCTTATAGTGATGAGCATTACCGAGAGGGCCTAGAGATACCTCTCTGAAACACGGAGTGACAAATCCTAATCTTGATCTATGCCAACCCAACAAACACCTTCGGAGACACATGTAGAGCATCTTTATAATCACCCATTTATGTTGTGACGTTTGATAGCACACAAGGTGTTCCTACGGTATTCGGGAGTTGCATAATCTCATAGTCTGAGGAACATGTATAAGTCATGAAGAAAGCAGTAGCAATGAAACTATAACGATCATAATGCTAAGCTAACGGATGGGTCATGTCCATCACATCATTCTCCTAATGATGTGACCCTGTTCATCAAATGACAACACATGTCTATGATTAGGAAACATAACCATCTTTGATTAACGAGCTAGTCTAGTAGAGGCATACTAGGGACACTATGTTTTGTCTATGTATTCACATATGTAATAAGTTTCCGGTTAATACAATTCTAGCATGAATAATAAACATTTATCATGATATAAGGAAATAAATAATAATTTTATTATTGCCTCTAGGGCATATTTCCTTCAAAACTTACCATCTGAATACTGGCGCGGGCGATAGCTGAATCAAGGATTGAAGGAGCGATTGGCTGCCCTTCACAAGTTGAAGGGGGCAATCAGTCGTCTGTGCCGCATGAGGCCTAATAAGTATTGGATTTTAAGATTGTGATAATAGTACATCCACATGCTATATGGGCACTGGCTTGGTTAATTAGTTAGTTCACCCTTATTGTTATCATCGACGTATCGCAGATGGGATAGCTGCCTTGCCAGGAGTATCCTCCGCACAAAAGGAGGGCTCAGACTATGAACTGCGGTTACTTCTGTATTGAAACCTAGTGGGCTTGGCACAGTAAGTTTGGTCTAATGAAAGGCCTCATCACAATCTCCCTGCCGGTATACCAAATGGTGTACTACGCTAGCGACGGCTAGTGGCAACAAGTCGGGATTGTGTCGTGTGGGTAAAGTGTACAACCTCTGTAGAGTGTAAAACTATTCGAATAGTCGTGTCCACGGTCATGGACAACACATGAATCTCTCTTGACATACAGGACCTATCTTGCTTATTCCCTCTTTGCTCCTATTCTTGAAACCTATGAAGGACGCGAGTTGATCGAGGATCCTCACTTTGATGAAAGTTATTCTGGAGATATACCATGTTTTCGTCTAAAACTGCTTTTATCCAACTACTATGTTATTTCAAACAAAATTAGCTTTACGCAAATGAGCCATACAACCTTCCTTTGAAGCCACATGTAGCTATTAGGTCCTTCCCTGAGGGAGGCATGTTGAGTACGTAATGTACTCATGGCAATAATTTTGTTGACAATAGAGTTCCATGAAGACGAAGGTGATGACTACGACAACTATGGCGATCCGTATGAGTGAGGTCATGTGGACTACATCGACTGTCTGTGGCTGAGATGGAGTCTCTATGCATTTTACTTTCCATTGTTTTCTGATTGTAATAAATGTCATGAGACATTTCACTAGGTATGTCTTGTGACAAATATACTACTTGTAATACTTTAATGTATTCTGCAGTGATACCATTTCATTGTGTTGTCAACAATGATCCTGGGGTTGACAATTAGACACAGGAGGATCTGGAAGATAATTCCGGGTTCTCACAAAAAAATTATTGGAGATTTACAAACATAGCATTGGTAAATAATGCAATTCATGAAAGAATTAATATGGTAAGAGAAGATTCACATGCAAATACACTATCTTGGACATCTTTCGTGATTGTGAGCCCCCATCAAAATATTATATGCCAAAATTATTGACGTTGGACAAGGAAGACAACGTAATGATTTATGTTTGTTCATATTCACATAGAAGTTATATTGTCATAGATCCTTCAACATGTGGTGCTTGCCCCCATCCTTGCTAGCCAAAAATTCCTCACTAAGTAGAGATACTACATGTGCATCCAAAAACCCTTAAACCCAAATCTTGTTTTGAGAGTCCACCATATCTACCTATGGATTGAGTAAGATCCTTCAAGTAAGTTGTCATCGGTGCAATAAGGCAATAAAAATTGCTTCTAAAAGTGTTAGATCATTTAGTGTAAGAGAAAATTGAGCGTTGTACGAACTTGTGATGGCAAAGAATAAAAGCGACAGACTGCATAATAAAGGTTGCTATCATAAGGGGCAATATAATGTGACATTCTTTTGCACTAAGAGATTGAGCATACAAACAAAAAGCGCATGGCAACCTCTGCTTCCCTCTGCGAAGGGCCTATCTTTTAATTTTATGTTCCCTTGCTTTTATGCAAGAGTAAAAAAAATTCTGTCTATTCCTTTTTATTTTTTCTTTTGGCAAGCATCATGTGGTGAGGAAAGATCTAGGCACATATATCCAGTTGGATATGGGTAGCATGAGTTATTATTATTGACATCACCCTTGAGGTGAGTATGCTGGGAGGCGAGTGTTAGGATCATAGAAGACTATATGATGGTTGAGTATGTGGACTTGCCAAAAAGGCTCCGATACGTGACCCTTCCTGAAAAAATGATGAATTGTAGTTGCAAAGTTGACTGAAAACATAGTTTGTTGGTTTCAAATAGAGTTTATGCTTTATACTTCGATGTTGTGATGAATTGTTACTTACTCATGAGAAGTCTATGATGAAAGTTTATGACAAAAGTTTTGTGATAAAGTTTTATGTTAAAGTTTGTTACTGTTATAATAATATACATGATGCTCTATGTCCATATTTTGTTTTGATCGACACCTCTCTCTAAGCATGTGGACATGTTTTCGATTTTGGTTTTCGCTTGAGAGCAAGTGAGGTCTAAGCTTGGGGGAGTTGATACGTTCATTTTGCATCATGTTTTCCTACTGTTATTTATATTTTTTTATGCATAATAATGCTTTTTGGAGTAATTTTAATGCCTTTTCTATCATAATATGCAAGGTTCACACAAAGAGGGAAAATACCGGCAACTGGAAATCTGAACATGAAAAAGCTATGTCAGGCTACCTATTATGCACATCTCCAAATGAGCTGAAACTTTACAGAGATTTTTTATGGAATATATGAGAAATACTGGAGCCAATAAGTACCATAGGGGGGCCACCAGGCGGGCACAACCCACCTAGGCACGGTAGGGAGCCCAGGCGGGCCCTAGTGGGTTGTGCCCTCCTCGGCCCACCTCTGGTGCCCCACTTCTGGTATATAAGTCAGTTTAACCTAGAAAAAAAAAGGAGAGGAATTTTGGGACGAAGCGCCGTCGTCTCGAGGTGGAACTTGGGCAGGAGCACTTTTTCCCTTCGGTGGAGCGATTCTGCTAGGGGAACTTCACTCCCGGGGGGGGGGGGAATCATCGTCATCATCATCACCAACAACTCTCCCATCTTGGTGAGGGCAATCTCCATCAACATCTTAAGCAACACCATCTCCTCTCAAACCCTAGTTCATCTCTTGTGTTCAATCTTTGTACCGGAACCTTAGATTGGTGCTTGTGGGTGACTAGTGGTGTTGATTACTATATGGTTTCTTTGGTGGAAGATTATATGTTCAGATCCAATATGCTATTTAATACCCCTCTAATCTTGAGCATGATTATCATTTGTGAGTAGTTACTTTTGTTCTTGAGGTCACAGGAGAAATCTTGTTGCAAGTAATCATGTGAACTTGATATGCGTTCAATATTTTGATGGTATGTATGTTGTGATTCCCTTAGTGGTGTCATGTGAACATCGACTACATGAAACTTCACCATATTTCGGCCTAAGGGGATGCATTGTGGGGTAGTTATTAGATGATGGGTTGCGAGAGTAACAGAAGCTTAAACCCTAGTTTATGTGCTATTCCGTAAGGGATTGATTTGGATCCAAAAGTTTAATGCTTTGGTTACATTTATTATTAATACTTTTCTCATAGTTGCGGATGCTTGCGAGGGGGTTAATCATAAGTAGGAGGTTTGTTCAAGTAAGAACAACACCTAAGCACCAGTCCACCCAGATATCAAGTTATCAAAGTAGCAAACACAAATCAAACCAACCTGATGAAAGTGACTAGATGAAATTCCTGTGTACCCTCAAGAAAGCTTTGATTGCTATAAGAGACCATTTTGGCCTATCCTTTGACTCAAAAGGATTGGGCTACCTTGCTGCATTTTTGTTACTTACTTGCTCGTTACCAATTATCTTGCTATCAAACTAGTCGTTACTTATAATTTCAGTGCTTGCAGATAATACCTTACTGAAAACCACTTGTAATTTCCTTCTGCTCCTCGTTGGGTTCGACACTCTTACTTATCAAAAGGACTACGATCCATCCACTATACTTGTGGGTTATCACCCATCATTGGAATATACAAGCCAAGTTCTATAATGTAAAATTCCCACTAGTAATATATGAAAGTGACAAAATAGGAGACTCTCCATCCTGAAGAACATGGTGCTACTTTAAAGCAAAAGTGTGGAAAACGATAGTAACGTTGTCCCTTCTCTCTTTTTCTCTTATTTTTATCCTTTTTTGCTTTTTGGACTCTTTGGCCTCCTTTTTTATGGGCTCTTTGACCTCTTCTTTTAATTTTAGTCCAGAATCTCATCCCGACTTGTGGGGGAATCATAGTCTCCATTATCATTTCCTCACATGGGACAATTTTCTAATAATGATGATCATCACGCTTTTATTTACTTACAACTCAAGAATTATAACTCGATACTAGAACAAAAATATGACACTATATGAATGCCTCTGGCACTGTACCGGGATGTGCAATGATCTAGCGTGACATGTATAAAAATATGAACGGTGGCCAAGCCACAAATTCTATGTGCCAACTATATGATCATGCAAAGCAATATGAAAATGATGATGTGTATCATAATAAAATGGAATGGTGGAAGTTGCATGGCAATATATCCTGGAATTGCTATGGGAATGCCATAATTTGTAGGTATGGTGGCTGTTTGGGGAAGATATAAGGTGGCTTATGTGTGAAAGAGCATATCATATCACAGGGTTTGGATGCACCAGCGAAGTTTGCACCACAACTCAAGGTGAGTAAGGGCAATGCACGGTACCGAAGAGGCTAGCAAAATGCGGAAGGGTGAGAGTGCGTACAATCCATGGACTCAACATTAGTCATAAAGAACTCACATACTTATTGCAAAAGTTTATTAGCCATCGAAGCAAAGTACTACTACACATGCTCCTAGGGGGATAGATTGGTAGGAAAAGATAATCGCTCATCCCCGACCGCCACTCATAAGGAAGACAATAAAAAATAAATCATGCTCCAATTTCATAGCATAATGAGAGACCATGCGTGCATGCTTCGGGAATCACAAACCTTAACACAAATATTCTTACTAAACCATAATTACTCACTAGCATGACTCTAATATCACCATATTTATATCTCAAAACAAATGCAAGGAATCAAACTTCTCATATATTCAATGATCTTCATGAAAGCTTTTATTATATCCCTTTTGTATACCCATCATATTAGGACTAAATTCATAACCTAAGCAAATTGCCATACTATTTATAAGACTCTCAAAATAATATAAGTGAAGCATGAGATTTCATCAATTTCTTCAAAATACAACCACCGGCGTGCTCTAAAAAGATATAAGTGAAGCACTAGAGAAACTACCTAGCTCAAAAATATAAGTGAAGCACACAGACTATTCTAATAAATTCACTATTCATGTGTGTTCCTTTGAAAAGGTGTGTACAGCAATGATAATTGTGGAAAACTAAAAAGCAAATGAAGCATTATATAATACAAGTCGCTCCAAGCAAAACACATATCATGTGGTGAATAAAAATATAGCCACAAGAAATTTACTGATGGATTGTAGACAAAAGAGGGGATGCCATCCGGGGCATCCCCAAGCTTAGATGCTTGGTTGTCCTTGAATATTACCTTGGGGTGCCATGGGCATCCCCAAGCTCAGGCTCTTACCACTCCTTATTCCATAGTCCATCGAAACTTCACCTAAAACTTGAAAACTTTATAACAGAAAACTCGTGAGATCCGTTAGTATAATAAAGCAAACCACCACTTTTAGGTACTTTTGTAAACTCATTCTAATTTTATATTTGCATTATATCTACCGTATTCTAACTTCACCATGGTTCATACCCCCCCCGATACAACCCATAGATTCATCAAAATAAGCAAACAACACAATGAAAACATAATATGTCAAAAACATAACAGTCTGTAGTAATCTGGCTTTAGCCAAACTTCTGTAACTCCAAAAATTCTTAAAATTTAGGACAACATAGGCAATCTGTATATAAATCTCATGTAAAAAATTTAGAATTTTATTGCGCTGCAGTGAATTTCAAAAAATTTCATACTGGACGCAAAAGTTTCTGTTTTTCAGCAAAATAAATCAACTATCACCCAAATCATACCGAAGGTCTTACTTGGCACAAACACTAATTAAAATAATAAAACACAATCATATCAGAAGTATAATTGCATATTTATTTAAAAATAGAAGCAAAAGGCAAAAAACATAAAAATAAAATTGGGTTGCCTCCCAACAAGTGCTATTGTTTTACGCCCCTAGCTAGGCATATTGCATAGATCTAGGTATTGTCATCTTTAGTATTCAACTCTTTTCTAATCAAATATTCCAAGACTTTTCTTAGTAATGTTCTCTTATCATGTTCTTCCCTTCTAGCGGGAGAGCTTAAAGCATGAAAAGGACTTCGATTAGTAATTTTGACATTCATAATTTTCATATTCAGGATCATCTCCATAAACATCTTCGTAAGAAACTTGTATCTCACTTTTAATAGGTTCTCTAGACATCTCTTCAATCCATTCTTTATTAAACCCTTCATCAATTCCCTTAGTAACGCAATCAAATATATCATAAGCGTCAATGTATAAAGCTTGGAACACTTCCACATAAGGGACTCTTTTTTCTTAGATTGTTACTAAAAGCAACATAATCCTTAGATTCCAAACCACGTAATGTTTATTTATCATAAATAATTTCTTCTACTAGGAGGTGCTCAAAATTTATATTATAGTAAGGAAAGATTTCCCTACCCGCTCGGACTATATAATCAAATTCATGCATAAGGATAATGTAGCAATTTTCTTAGCCTTAGGATCAAGTGTATTGGGGGGTTCGTAAAGCATCTTTTGTAAGGTGGGATGGATATGTAGAAATGCTCTCTCTAACTTAATCACAAGCATGGAAATAGCATTCATGTAGCAATTTGTATTATGAAGAATGGATCCCCTATCTCTAGGCATAACTCCCACGCAATCAAAGAATTCCTGAATAATATTCTTCTCAATGATGTTCCCATCACCCACATGATAGATCTTCATTTTAAGATGAGTGGGGGTTTCAATTCCAAGAGATTCATGATTAGGAACACAAGATTCAATTTTTTCCTCAAGATTATTACTAGTTTTTTCAATGATAACCTCCCAGATTCAGACATGATGGCAAATCAAGCAATCTAGCACACAAGCAAACAAAAAATAAACGAAAAGAAGGCAAAAAAGGGCAAATATTTTTATGTTTTTCTGAAAATGTTTTAGAAGTGGGGGAGATGAAACTGAGAGGAAAATGGCGAATAATGTAAATTCTAGAGATGAGAGTTTATGGTGGGTACTTGGTAGGCTTGATGTAGATCCTCCCCGGCAAAGGCGCCAACAATTCTTCCTGCTACTTCTTGAGCTTGTGTTGGTTTTTCCCTTGAAGAGGAATGAGTGATGCAGCAAAGTAGAGATAAGTGTTTCCCTCAGTTAAGAACCAAGGTATCAATCTAGTAGGAGGAACACACAAGTCGCCAATGGTTGCACCTACAGAAACAAACAAATACTTGCACCCAACGCGATAAAGGGGTTGACAATCCCTTCACGGTTACTTGCAAGGATGGGATCTAATAGAGATGGGTATAAAAGATAAGTGAAAGTGCAAAATAAAGTAAATATAAATAAATTGTAGCAATGTATTTTTGGGTTTTTGGTTTTATAGATCTGAAACAAATTACTGTTGAGAAATTGATAGAAAAGTGCATAGTTATGATGACATCTAAGGCAATGATCATGAATATAGGCATCACGTTCGTGACAGTAGACCGACTCCTCCCTGCATCTACTACTATTACTCCACACATCGACCGCTATCCAGAATGCATCTAGTGTATTAAGTTAACAAGAACGGAGTGACACCTTAAGCAAGATGACATGATGTAAAGGGATAGATCCAATCAATATGAACAAACCCCACCTTTTTATCCTTAATGGCAACAATACAAATGCGTCTCATGTCCCCTTCTGTCACTCACTGGGAATAAGCACCGCAAGATTGAACCCAGTACAAAGCACCTCTCCCATGGCAAGAAAAATCAATCTAGTTGGCCAAACCAAATCAATAGATCGAAGAGAAATTCAAAGATATCTTAATCATGCATAAAAGAGTTCAGAGATTACTCAAATAATATTCGAAGATAATCTGATCATAAATCTACAATTCATCAAATCTCAACAAACGCACCGCAAAAGAAGATTACATCAAACAAATCTCCAACAACATCGAGGAGAACATTGTATTGAAGATCAAAGCAAGAGAAGAAGCCATCTAGCTACTAGCTATGGACCCATAGGTCTGTGGTAAACTACTCACACATCATCGGAAGGGCAACAAGGTTGATGTAGAAGCCCTCCGTGATCGAACCCCCATCCAGCGGAGTACCAGAAAAGGCCCCAAGATGGGATCTCACGAGGACAAAAGCTTTGCGGCGGCGAAAAAGTATTTCTGGTGTGCCCTCTGGTATACGGGGAATATTTGGGTATTTATAGAGCAAAGATTAGGTTTAGAGGAGCATCAGGGGCCCCACAAGCCTGGGGGGCACGCCCTCCGAGCTTGGCGCCAACTGGTGGCCCCTCTAACCTCCTCTTGAAAGTTCCTGGGTGTCTTCTTTCTGGTCCAAGAAAAATCCTAAAAATGTTTCGTTCCATTTGGACTCCGTTTGGTATTGATTTTCTGTAGAAGACAAAAACAAGGAAAAAACAGCAACTGGCACTGGGCAATAGGTTAATAGGTTAGTCCCAAAAATATATTAAATAGGATAATAATGCATATAAAACATCCAAGATGGATAATATAATAGCATGGGATAATCAAAAATTATATATACGTTGGAGATGTATCAGTCCCGAGTATCTCCGAGCTCCCAATGAGGACACAAAGAAGTTCATGGTGATGCATTAAGCAAGAGGATGACCGGACATGCTTGGGAATGTGGATTGCATACATTGGAGGTGAAAAAACTGCCCTACGACTTGGACTGGGCGGTACTGAAGGAAATATGCCCTAGAGGCAATAAAGTTGTTATTTTATATTTCCTTATTCATGATAAAGGTTTATTATTCATGCTAGAATTGCATTGATCGGAAACTTAAATACATGTGTGAATACATAAATAAATACCGTGTCCCTAGTAAGCCTCTACTAGGCTAGCTCGTTGATCAAATATGGTTAAGGTTTCCTCACCATAGACATGTGTTCTCATTTGATAACGGGATCACATCATTAGGAGAATGATGTGATGGACAAGACCCATCTATTAGCTTAGCATATTGATCGTTCAATTTATTGCTATTCCTTTCTTAATGTCAAACACATATTCCTTCGGCTATGAGATTATGCAACTCCCGGATACCAGAGGAATACCTTATGTGCTATCAAATGTCAGAACGTAACTGGGTGATCATAAAGTTGCTCTATAGGTATCTCCGAAGGTGTTTATTGAGTTGGCATAGATTGAGATTAGAATTTGGCACTCTGAGTATCGGAGGGGTATCTCTGTGCCCTCTCGGTAATACCCATCATAATAAGCCATGCAAGCAAAGTGACTAATGAGTTAGTTGCAAGATGATGTATTACAGAATGAGTAAAGAGACTTGCCAGTAACGAGACTGAACTAGGTACGAAGATACCGATGATCGAATCTCGGGCAAGTAACATACTGATAGACAAGGGGAATTACATATGTTGTCATAACAGTTCGATCGATAAATATTTTTGTAGAATATGTAGGAGCCTGTCGGTGTACTAGAGTAGGGGTACCCTAGTATCCCGAACTTGTGCATGGGCAGTTGCAGCACCCCGCGGCAAGGCTTGCCGGGTAACCGCCAAGGTCCTCTGTGGTTCCTTTGGAGCCATTCAAGAACAAAGTATTCAAGCCAAGGAGACAAGGCCCCGGCAAGAGGAGCTTGCCTGGAAGGCCAACCAAGGCATCTCAAGGAACTTGCCACGATGCGCCACGCGTCCCGGCGAGGCCCGGTGAGCGACAAGCTTCCGGACGCGACAAGACAACGACCGCGGCAAGGCGCTTGCCGCGGCAAGCTACCACTCTGTACCCGTGCTCCAGCACATCCACCAACGTGTCGCCCTGGGACCTTTCCAGGCGCGCGTGGCAAGAGGCTGTGCGGCCAGCGGTGCACGGTGGCAGGCGACGCTGACAAGATTGCCATCGTGGCAAGCGGTGGCGTCCCTGACGGTCCCTTTTTGCACTATTTGGGCGACGTAGACGGGCATTTAATGCCTTTGTCCCCTGCCGTCAGGGTTAGGTATGATACACTGTACATGTAGTTGTACCAACCGCAATTCCTTTTCCATTTTTACCCTTGTCTACGTTGCCACCTGTCGGAGACCCCTTTAGCATATAAAAGGAGGCCCATGCGCAACGTAGAGGGGGGTTGAAAGGCAGAAAAACACTCACGCTCGGTCTCGTTAGCAGCTAGTGTGTACTGTAGCACTCAGCTCTCCCGAGCAAGAACTCAATACACTCAGACATGCAGCAGTAGGAGTGTTATCTGTCCGGAGAGCTCCGAATCTGGGTAAACTGCTCGTGTGCTTCGCCTCGATCCGCTCTTCGTGCGATCTCCGCCCCCCGCCGAACCGAAAGGGGCTCGGTCCGCCGGTCCCATAGGTGTTCGTGGATCAGTTTCCCCGACATCTTTGGCGCGCCAGGTAGGGGGCGTCGAGGTTGTGTGAACCTGATCCGGCATTCACACGAGCTAGATCTTCATCTTCTTCATCGACATGCCACCGAAGAAGAAGGCTTCGGCGGCAGCTGTTCCGTCCACGTCGATCCCACCACCACCAGAGCAAACGGGTGGTGGGGTAGACGCTGGCGGAAGAAGGGCATCGACGAGGGAGCTCACGGTGCTGCCAGGTCCAAGGACAAGGCTGCGCAGACCTCGACGTCCGTACATGCACCGCGCCCATCTCAGGAGGCGCAGGACCGACAGCGTCATGGTATTCGCAGTGCCATACGTTCGTTGGACCAAGATCGAGCTGGTGGATCTCGGGGTGCTCAAGACCAGCATGCACGCCAACATGCTGGCACGAGCGAGACACGGTTGCCTGGACCGGATACTGCTCCTTCTAACATAGTTAGAAGTCCGAGCATATCCCGCTCCTTGCACCGTTCGCCACTGCCGCCCACCACTCCAGCAGAAGCTTTGGCGCGAGCTCAACTGCTCCTGAATTACCCTCCAACGGCAGACAAGATCGACGAATGGAGGGCCACCATTCAGAGTCTCATCGGCTTCGCCAACGGCGACACTCCGCGGCAGCCGAGTACATCGCTGCCGCGGCAGGACTGCCAGGCACGAGCCGATGGCGACGAAACCGGTGGGGGTGCAACCACCATACACTCCCCACCCCGAAGGCCAAGATCGCCGACTCGCCGGATCCACCTCGACAGCGACTCCACCGCATCATCAGATCCACGAGCTCGTCGCGATCAGTGCCAAGTTCTTCACGAATGACAGCAAGAAGACGCTCGTACTCGCATCGAGCGCCAAAGAGAAGCGCGGCGTCAATCGGACCAGCGCGCTGGGCCCTCTGTCGACATGCATGCACCAGGGGAACCAGGCGACTTGCCGTACGTGGTAGGTTGCGCTGCGTTCACTCGTGAGCTGCGGCAAGTCCAGTGGCCCAGCACGAAGAATTTCAAGTCAGACGTACCAGAGAAGTACGACGGCAAGTCGCATCCGTTGGAGTTCCTCAGCATCTACACCATCGCGGTGCAAGCTGCCGGGGGGCGGGACGACAAGATCCTGGCCAACTACTTCCCGCTGGTGCTCAAGCCCAATGTCAGATCCTAGCACATGCACTTGCCGGACAACTCCATATCCTCCTGGGCAGACTTATGCCATTAGTTTGTCGGCGCCTTTACAGGTGGCCACAAGCCTCATGGCCAAGAGAGCGACCTTCATCTGCTCGCCCAGAAGGAAGGAGAGCCCCTGCGCAAGTACATTCAGAGATTCAGCCGCGTACAGCACAACATCCCAGATGTCCACCCTGCCGCGGTAATCAGCGCGTTCCATCAAAACGTGCGAAACTGTAGGATGCGGGAGGAGATGGCGATGTGCAAGATCAGGAGACGTCAGTGAGCTATATGCCCTGGCCGACAAGTGTGCACGTGCTGAGGAAGGGAGGAAACTCCCCGGAGAGGATACAGAAGCAGGAGGATCTGATAGTGAGGAGGCTGCCCCGGCAAAGAAAAACCGGCGGCGGAACAACAGGAAGAAGAAAGGCAAAGATGTGCTAGTCGTTGAGCAGTCCGGCAAAGGAGGTGGCGCCAAGAAAGCCAAAGCTGGTAGCTCCGGCGAGGAGATTGCCGCAGGCACCAACTACCAGGCTGTGGCGGTCGCCGACAAGCAGGACGGCACCAACAAGCAGTACTGCAAGATCCACCGCACCAAGGGCCATGACCTCCAGAGCTGCAAGAAGGTCGAGCAGCTTGTCGAGCAGCAAAAGGCTGAATACGAGCGACGCGACAAGGAGAAGGCCCAGGAAGGTGCTAGAGGAGCCGGCAAGAAACGCCCCGGCCGAGGAGGACGCCACAGCAAGGCCAAGCAGCGGCAAGGAGACAGACCTCCCCGCGGCCGCGACAAGGATGAAGATGACGACGATGATGAAGATATGGATGATGACGAGACCGATGAGCAGGAGTTCCAGAAAGCCACAGAGGTCCTGTGCGTTGACGGCGGTGCTTCTCTGCATACTTCACACCGCCAGCTCAAGCAGTGGGTGCGGGAAGTCAATGCGGCAGAACCACCCGTCGAGTCACGCAAGCCTCTGAAATGGTCCAGCACGCCTATCATCTTTGATATTGAGGACCACCCTAATCGCATAATTGTCGTCGGGTGCTTGCCGAGGTTGGTTTCACCAACTATCTGCAACCTCAAGGTCACTAAGATGCTAGTTGACGGTGGGGCCAGCTTGAACCTGATCTCCTCCGCGGTACTCCAGAAACTCCAGATCCCTGATGGCGAGCTCGAAGAGACCGGCACATTCCAAGGAATCAATCCGGGAAGGAGCAAGCCGAAGGGAAAGATCACGTTGCCGGTGACATTTGGCAGCGAGTTGAACTTCAGGACTGAGAGGGTCACTTTTGACGTTGCTGACTTTCCATTACCTTACAATGGGATACTCGGCCGTCCAGCACTCGCCAAATTCATGGCAGCCTCTCACTATGCATACAACATGCTGAAGATGCCAGGCCCGATAAGTGTCATCTCTGTCCCTGGCGACAAGAAGGATGCTCTTATCTGCGCCGACAAGATCTACCGGGAAGCAGCAGCCGCAACAGATCGCAAGTCACTTGCCGTTGAAGCTCCCGGGGCGAAGAAGAAGACCAAGTCCGGCAAGAGTTCTGATGCCCACTCCGGCAAGCGCACCTCTTCGGAGTGCTGCGCTACCGTCGAGGACACACCATCGAGCTCCACCGGCAAGTGTAAGAAGACAATGGCAGCTCCACCAGAGACCAAGAAGGTGTCCGCCAAGGAGGATGGCACTGGTGGTACCTTCACCATCAGTGCCACTCTCGACCCTAAATAGGAAAGCGCGCTCGTTGCTTTCCTGCGGGCGAATGTCGATGTATTTGCGTGGCAACCGTCTGACATCCCCGGTGTTCCCAGGAAAGTAATCGAGCACCATCTTGCCGTCTGTCCTCATGCGCGGCCCGTCAAGCAGAAAGTTAGGAAACAGGCAGTGGAGCGCTAAGAATTCATCGCAGAAGAAATCAAGAAATTGGAAGCAGCAGGCCTTGTCAGAGGAGTGCTCCATCCTACGTGGTTGGCCAACCCGGTAGTCGTGCGCAAGGCAAACGGGAAATGGAGGCTTTGTATCGACTTTACCGATGTCAATAAAGCTTGTCCCAAAGACCCATTTCCCTTGCCGCGCATCGACCAGATTGTTGACTCCACGGCCGGATGTGACTTGCTTTCATTTCTTGATGCATACTCAGGATACCATCAGATCTTCATGGCAGAAGAGGATGAGGAGAAGACCGCATTCATCACCCCATGTGGCACATACTGTTTCATACCGATGCCTTTCGGTTTAAAGAATGCTGTTTCAACATTTGCAAGGGTAGTCCATGACGCTTTTGAGCTGCAAATACACAGAAATGTGGAAGCCTACATGGATGACATAGTGGTCAAGAGCAAGGACAAGGCGACTCTGATTCAAGATTTAGACGAAACCTTTGCAAATCTGCGCAAGATCAACCTCAAGCTTAACCCCAAGAAGTGTGTGTTTGGAGTCCCCTCCGGCAAGCTTCTCGGGTTCTTCGTGTCTCAGCGGGGAATTGAAGCCAATCCCGACAAGATCAAGGCCATTGAGCAGATTGAAGCACCAAAGCGCGTCAAGGATGTACGAAGACTTGCCGGTTGCGTAGCTGCTCTCAGCAGGTTTATCTCTAGGTCTGCTGAGCGCGCCCTGCCATTTTTCAAAATATTGAAAAAGGCAGGTCCAATGAAATGGACTCCGTAAGCGGAGGCTGCACTGTAGGACTTAAAGAGATACCTGTCCTCCACTCCAACACTTGTCACACCTAAGCCACAAGAGAAGTTGCTCCTATATATAGTGGCAACCAATCAAGTGGTTAGTGCTGCGTTAGTAGCGGAGAGGGAGGCGGATGATGAGCCAGCAACCACAGCAGATGCATTCAACGACAAGCAGGGGACTTCACCGGCAAGCTCTGGTCCCGACAAAGATGGATCTGTGCAGGCGCGTGAGAAGATGCAGAAAAGAATGGTGGAGCGCCCAATTTACTTTGTCAGTTCCCTTCTGCAGGGGGCTAGGTCAAGGTACTCTGGTGTGCAGAAATTGCTTTTTGGCCTTCTTATGGCCTCGAGAAAGCTGCGCCATTACTTCCAAGCACATGAGATCACAGTCGTCACTCGTTTTCTGCTGAAGAGGATACTGCAAAATTCGGAAGCAACAGGCAGGATTGTCGAGTGGGCACTGGAACTGTCAAGCTTTGGCCTCAAGTTTGTGAGCACTTCAACTATCCAAAGCAGAGCATTGGCGGAGTTCATAGCAGAGTGGACGCCAACACAAGATGAAGAAATTCCAGAAACGAGCATCCCCGTCAAGGAAGCAAGCAAAGAGTGGCTGATGTACTTTGATGGTGCCTTCTCGCTGCAAGGCGCCAGTGCGGGCGTGCTACTTGTTGCACCCACCGGAGAGCACCTCAAGTATGTAGTCCAGATGCACTTTCCCAAGGAGCAAGCAACGAATAATACCGCAGAGTATGAAGGTTTGCTTGCCGGTCTCAGGATCGCAGCAGACCTTGGGATCAAGAAGCTCATTGTCAGGGGTGACTCACAACTTGTTGTCCGCCAAGTGAACAAGAATTATCAGAGTCCGTTGATGGAAGATTACGTTGATGAAGTGAGAAAGCTAGAAGAGCACTTTGACGGCCTACAGATGGAACATGTTCCAAGAGCTCAGAACGACATTGCCGATGGCCTGTCGAAGTGCGCCGCACTTAAGTTACCTGTGGAACCAGGGATCTTTGTGCTCAAATTGACTCAACCGTCTGTAACACCATCAACTAGACAGAGCAAGAAGAGGAAGTTGATTTCTGGTGATTATTTTCCGGCAGAGCTCCCCGAAGCCGCCGCCAAGAAGGTCCTCAAGATCAACACCAAGGGTGCTGAGGAGCAGTCTGCTCCGGCAAGCCCTAGGGTTTGTTCCGTTGAAGCAGACGCTCCCGACAAGTTTTGCTCCGGCAAGCTTGCCGGGGAACGTCAAGCTCCGGCTGAGCCACAGGTTCTCGCCGTAGAAGCGGATGTTCCCGCAGCAGCAGATGTGCCTTTAGTCCTTGTTGTCGAGCCGCAAGCTCCAGCATGGGCACAGCAAATTGTCCGTTTCCTTCAGACAGGAGAACTTCCCGAAGAGCAAGAAGAAGCGGAAACAGTAGCCCGACAGTCAAGTATGTACCAGTTTGTCGACAACACACTGTACAGAAGAAGACTCAACGGCGTGAAATTGAAGTGTATTCACCGGGAAGACGGACAAAAGCTGTTGGCAGAGATACATGGAGGCATATGTGGTCACCACATTGGCGCAAGAGCACTTGCCGGCAAAGCGTTCTGGCAAGGTTTCTTTTGGCAGACAGCCCTCCAGGATGCAACTGCACAAGTAACCAAGTGTGAAGCGTGCCAGTTCCATTCCAAGCAGATACACCAGCCAGCTCAAGCTCTCTAGACGATCCCTTTATCCTGGCCATTTTCGGTCTGGGGGCTCGACATCCTCGGCCCCTTTCCCTGAGCTGTCGGGGGCTTTGAGTACTTGTACGTTGCAATCGACAAGTTCACAAAGTGGCCGGAAGTGGAAGAAGTGAGGAAGGTGACAGCACAGTCAGCAGTCAAGTTCTTCAGGTCGATTGTTTGCCGCTTCGGGATCCCTAACAGGATCATCACCGATAACGGCACGCAATTCACGAGCCGCACCTTCATGCAGTACGTCCAAGATCTTGGCGCCAAGGTCTGCTTCGCTTCTGTTGCTCATCCGAGAAGTAACGGGCAAGCGGAGAGGGCGAATGCTGAAGTGCTGCGCGGGCTCAAGACCAGGACTTTCGACAGGCTGCGCAAGTGCGGAAATAACTGGATTGAGGAGCCGCCGGTGGTTCTTTGGTCGATCAGGACGACGCCAAATCGAGCCACTGGCCAGACACCTTTCGCTCTAGTCAATGGAGCAGAGGCAGTTCTCCCCACGGAACTCGTATACGGGTCACCTCGAGTGCTCGCTTATGATGAGCTTGAGCAAGAGCAGCTGCGACAAGATGACGCGCTGCTCCTTGAGGAGGACCGTCTTCAGGCCGCTGTACGAGCTGCTCGATACCAGCAAGCTTTGCGCCGCTACCATAGCCACAAAGTTAATGCTAGAAGTCTCGAGGAAGGCGACCTTGTTCTTCGGCGCGTTCAGTCCGCCAAGAATTCCAACAAGTTGACGCCGAAGTGGGAAGGCCCTTACCGGGTGAAATGAGTCACTAGGCCTGGCGCTGTCCGCCTTGAGACCGAAGATGGCATTCCGGTGAGCAACTCCTGGAACATTGAGCATCTTCGTAAGTTTTACCCGTAGGGCGCGGTTGCCGGAACCTGTTCCGGCAACCACCTTTTGTACAAGTCTTGCCGATGTTGCATGTAATCCTTTGTACGAAGCCGGGCGCAGACCCCGTGCATAAGTAAAGCTCATGTGCTCTGCACATTTTGTCAATTTCATGCTTTCTTCTTTTTTTTGCATGCGTTATCTGACACTTTGTGCAGCACCTACCCCCGGTAAGCAATAACGAGCCGTAAGGCTCCATATCTTTATTTTCTCTTCTTTCTCTTTCTCAAAGAAAGGAAGGTTCCCTCGCCCACAAGTTTTGCGTGCGATGGTGGAGAAGGTTCAATCTGCAAAAAGCGGACTGAACGAAGCTTTCACTAGCCTACTGACAGGCTTCGAGGTATGCGATGTAATGTTCTAAAAACTTTTCATATAGAGGAATATACCAGTGTACAAACAGTAGCCCCTGAGGCTCTATCGGGTTTTTCAAAGAAATCGGACAGAGGATCCATATAGTATTCGGGAATGTTAACATGCTGCTCTGTTTTTGTGATAGGCTTCTCTGTTGGCGGCAACCGCCCAGGCCACAGAAGTTTCCGAACTCAATCAGAAGCTTCAGGTGGCTGATGAGGAGATCGACCACATTAACAAGAGGTTTGATGAAATGCAGGGTATGTGTATAATGCTTTAAAAGTTTGATTTTATATCAGAAGTGATATGCATATTTGGATATTAGCTCATGGAATGCTTTTGATTATGATCACAGTTGGCGTGGCCGAGGTCGAGACCCTCAAAGGCGCCCTCGCACAGGCCCAGAAAGAGGCGGAGGTGAATAAGGCAACCGTTGAGAAATCGGCTGCTAAACTAGAGGCCGAGCAGGTTGCCCGCCGCCAACATGAAGCTCGGGTGGCCGAAGTCGAGCAGGAGCTAAAGGATGCCATCAGCAAGTGCAAGAAATTAGAGCAAAAGAGTCTGGCCCGATCCTCTGAGCTTGCCAAGGCTCACTGTGATGCCAAAGAGGTGCAGAGCGAATCCCGGAGTGCTCGCAAAGAGATCCAGCAAGCGAGGCATATAGCGGCTGGTAAGGCCTTTTTTGCAAAGTATCTTTGGAGGTAAGAGGTACACTTTGCTCACATGAGTGTGGAGTTCTCCAAGCGTGTTTGCGGATCTTCCATAGAGTGTCGGCGATGCCGCACAGTTCTTCCGAGCCCAGGCGGGGAACTCGACGGAGAAGCTGTTCTGGTCGCAATATCTTGCGCCAGAACACCCACCAATTCTGAACGACCAGCTGAAGCAGCTGACGGAGCTTCATAGGGTGGCTGGCCTGGCCATGAAGGATTTAATAGTCCAACTCTGGTCGGCCGAGCCGGTTCCTAGCAGGTACTTCGGCCTGGTTAAGCGGCTTTTCGATGTGTGGCCCCGGATTGATGCTATAAAGCGTTCAGTCCGCATAGAGGGTGCCCGGATGGCCTTTGCCCATGTCAAGATGCAATGGGCAAAGATGAAGGCTACCGATGTGGAGACCGCAGGCCCACCCGAAGGCAAAGATCATCGGAAGCCGGAGAGGTACTTCGACGACGTCCTAGAAGGGGCCCGAATAATAGAGGGCCAATGTTCTAAGGACATTATATTTGATTAGATGTGTTCGGGTTGTAAAAAACTATGTTATGAACCCATGCATGTAATATATCTATGTTTGCGCCTTTTGTTTCAAGCGATTTTTTCCTCCTATGCGGCCGTTTTGTATTTATGAAAGGTGCCAGTCGTCGGCTTCAGCCCCCATGTAGATGCTACAGGGGTGTTCGGTGTAACGCATGACCACGATTTATCCAACTTCCTGGTCCATAAAGGAGGTGTCCGCGAGGTGAACCATGCAATCAGACTATGCAGCTTTATTACTTTCACTTAGCCATAGGAGTTTGACTGTGGAGCTAAGTACTAGCCCCTGGTGTGTGTGCGGCTATCTGGATTACGACGCCTTTTCCACGCGGCTGGACAAAGACCAGCCCCTCATATAATACAGAATGAATCGCTAACGATTTGTAGTATAAAACTAAGTCGTCGAATCCCTGACCAGCTCTCGCTTTATCATGACAGTCAGTTTTCGATTTTCTCTAATGAGGTATTTGACCGGACGAACCAGAAATACAATCATAGTAGTTCTCCCTTTACTACCTTAGCCGAACTAGCAGAACGTAAGGTGGTAAGCACAGGAGCCAGGCAACCCAACTATACACCAAAGACATGATTCAGAGCCGATGCATATAATGCAATATCTGGGACACCGAAGAATACCCTGTAGGTGTTCGGACTTTGAAAACGTGCAAAGCCAAATACAACCCCCGGTGTTAAGGCCGGACTAAAGCATGTGTGGCAGTCTGAAGTAAGGAGGGAATACAGATGAAATAAATCAGTACCAAACGAAAGTGGTGGTTAACTGTTTCCTTTATACCCTGATTAATACGTCGAGACGTGTTATTACAGATAATACCATAAATATCGAGGCCATTTTACATGTCAAGAGTTTATGATAACCCACAAGTATAGGGGATCGCAACAGCTTTCGAGGGTAGAGTATTCAACCCAAATTTATTGATTCGACACAAGGGGAGCCAAAGAATATTCTTGAGTATTAGTAGTTGAGTTGTCAATTCAACCACACCTGGATAACTTAGTATCTATAGCAAAGTATTTAGTAGCAAAAGTGGTATGATAATAAAGGTAACGGTAGCAAAAGTAAAGATAAATGTTTTTGGGTTTTTGTAGTAGTTGTAACAGTAGCAACAGAAAAGTAAATAAGCGAAGAACAATATATGAAAAGCTCGTAGGCAATGGATTAGTGATGGATAATTATGCCGGATGCGATTCCTCATGCAATAGTTATAACATAGGGTGATATAGAACTAGCTCCAATTCATTAATGTAACATAGGCATGTATTCCGTAAATAGTCATACGTGCTTATGGAAAAGAACTTGCATGACATCTTTTGTCCTACCCTCCCGTGGAAGCGGGGTCCTAACGGAAACTAAGGGATATTAAGGCCTCCTTTTAATAGAGAACCGGAACAAAGCATTAGCACATAGTGAATACATGAACTCCTCAAACTACGGTCATCACCGAGAAGTATCCTGATTATTGTCACTTCGGGGTTCTCGGATCATAACACATAATAGGTGACTATAGACTTGCAAGATAGGATCAAGAACACAGATATATTCATGAAAACATAATAGATTCAGATCTGAAATATGGCACTCAGGCCCTAGTGACAAGCATTAAGCATAGCAAAGTCATAGCAATATCAATCTTAGAACATAGTGGATACTAGGGATCAAACCCTAACAAAACTAACTTGATTACATGGTAAATCTCATCCAACCCATCACCGTCCAGCAAGCCTACGATGGAATTACTCACGCTCGGCGATGAGCATCATGAAATTGGTGATGGAGGATGGTTGATGATGACGACGGCGACGAATCCCCCTCTCCAGAGCCCCGAACGAACTCCGGATCAGCCCTCCCAAGAGAGATTAGGGCTTGGCGGCGGCTCCGTGTCATAAAACGCGATGAAACTTTCTCTCCGGTTTTTTTCTCCCCGAACGTGAATATATGGAGTTGGAGTTGACGTCGGTGGAGGTCCAGGGGGCCCACGAGTTAGGAGGCCGCACCCTAGGAGGGCGCCCCCCTATCTCGTTGACAGGCTGTGGGCCCCTTGGCATTAATTCTTTCGCCAAAAATTCTTATAAATTCCAAAAAGTGCCTCCGTGTATTTCCAGGACATTCCGAGAACTTTTCTTTTCTACACATAAAACAACATCATGGCAGTTTTGCTGAAAACAGCGTCAGTCCGGGTTAGTTTCATTCAAATCATGCAAGTTAGAGTCCAAAACAAGGGCAAAAGTGTTTGGAAAAGTAGATACGTTGGAGACGTATCAACTCCCCCAAGCTTAAACCTTTGCTTGTCCTCAAGTAATTCAGTTGATAAACTGAAAGTGATAAAGAAAAACTTTTACAAACTCTGTTTGCTCATGTTGTTGTAAACATGAAAAGCCAGCATTCAAGTTTCAGAAAATATTACGAACTAACCATACTCACAATAACACATAGGTCTCATAATTACTCATATCAATAACACAATCAGCTAGCGAACCATAATAATAAAACTCGGATGACAACACTTTCTCAAAATAATTATAACATGATATAACAAAATGGTATCTCGCTAGCCCTTTCTAAGACCGCAAAACATAAATGCAGAGCACCTTTAAAGATCAAGGACTGACTAAACATTGTAATTCATGGTAAAAGAGATCCAGTCAAGTCATACCCAATATAAACCAATAATAATGAATGCAAATGACAGTGTGCTCTCCAGCGGGTGCTTTTAATAAGAAGGGCGATGACTCAACATAAAAGTAAATAGATAGGCCCTTCGCAGAGGGAAGCAGGAGTTTGTAGAGGTGCCAGAGCTCGATTTTAAAATAGAGATTGAATAACATTTTGAGCGGCATACTTTCGCCGTCAATGCAACAGCTATGAGATGGTTGTATCTTCCATACTACATGCATTATAGGCAGTTCCCAAACAGAATGGTAAAGGTTTATACTCCCCCAACCACCAACAAGCATCAATCCATGGCTTGCTCGAAACAACAAGTGCCTCCAACATACAATAGCCCTGGGGGAGTTTTGTTTAATTATTTTGATTTTCTTTGATCTTTTTGGATCATGGGACTGGGCATCCCGGTTACCGGCCCTTTCTCGTGAATGAGGAGCGGAGTCCACTCCTCTTGAGAATAACCCACATAGCATGGAAGATATAGGCAGCCCTAGTTGTAACATGAGCTGCTCGAGCATACAAAACAGAATTTCATTTGAAGGTTTGGAGTTTGGCACATACAAATTTACTTGGAACGGCAGGTAAATACCGCATATAGGAAGGTATAGTGGACTCATATGGAACAACTTTGGGGTTTAAGGAGTTTGGATGCACAAGCAGTATTCCCGCTTAATACAGGTGAAGACTAGCAAAAGACTGGGAAGCGACCAACTGAGAGAGCGACAACAGTCATAAACATGCATTAAAATTAATTCACACCGAGTACAAGCATGAGTAGGATATAATCCACCATGAACATAAATATCATGAAGGCTATGTTGATTTGATTCAACTACATGCGTGAACATGTGCCAAGTCGAGTCACTCAATTCATTCAAAGGAGGATACCATCCCATCATTCCACATCATAATCACTCTAATAGCATGTTGGCACACAAGGTAAACCATTATAACTCATAGCTAATCAAGCATGGCACGAGCAACTATAATCTCTAAATGTCATTGCAAATATGTTTACTTCATAATAGCTGACTCAGGAACGATGAACTCATCATATTTACAAAAACAAGAGAGGTCGAGTTCATACCAGCTTTTCTCATCCCAATAAGTCCATCATATATCGTCATTATTGCCTTTCACTTGCACGACCGAACGACGTGTATAATAATAAGAGTGCACGTGCATTGGACTAAGCTGGAATCTGCAAGCATTCAACTCAAGAGAGAAGACAAGTAATATGGGCTCTAAGTTAAATAAACAATCATGCATATAAGGGCCACTAAGCATTTTCAATATGGTCTTCTCGGCCCCCAAAGGAAAGAAAAGAAAAGAAAACTATTTACATGGGAAAGCTCCCAACAAGTAAAAGAAGAACGAGAAATCTTTTGGGGTTTTCATTTTAATTTCTACTACAAGCATGGAAATTAAACAAACTAGTTTTTTTGGTTTTTCTTAAGGTTTATCAAACACACAAGAAGAAAACTAGAAAAAGAAATTTAAACTAGCATGGATAATACAATGAAAGAGTATGAGCACCGACGACTAGTGTGTGAACATGAATGTAAAATCAGTGAGAAAGACGTACTCCCCCAAGCTTAGGCTTTTGGCCTAAGTTGGTCTAATACATGGGACCATTGCTACTCTCCCCGGTATAATGGGAGGTGTAATCAGGATACCACTGGCTGGTCATCTCCGGATCCCACTGGATAGATGATGCACGATAAGGGTCCAGCTCAGGTTCCGGCTCAGGTGCAGGTTCTGGAGTAAAAGCTTGAGCTCGGTGATTGTTCACCGCTTCCGGCGTGACAAGACGATTTTCTGCAAGAAAATCAAACAACAGAGGTGCAGGCAAAATAATAAACTCAAAGTGTTTCTTATTGAATCTAAGTCTATACAAGAGCATCTTCTCTTCGTTGTCAACAATAAACTTGTGTGCTACCATGCTCTTGTAATCTAAAATGTGAGGGGGTAATTTTGTCTCCTCCTCCTCATAGTGCCTAAAATCCTCAAATATTCCAAAAAAAATCATACTAAATTTGCAGGGCATTTGGAGCACTTTTATTTTCGGACTATTTTTTAATGCACGGATAATTCAGAAAACAGACGGATAATACTATTTTTGCTTTATTTAATCTAAATAACAGAAAGTAAAAGGAGGGTACAGAAGGTTGTGCCTTCTAGTTTCATCCATCTCGTGATCATCAAAATAAACCCACTAACAAGGTTGATCAAGTCTTGTTAACAAACTCATTCCGAATAACACGGAACCGGAGAGATTTCGAATAACACTAAGTTACCTCAACATGGATATGAAAATCCCCAACAATAAGAATATCATACTTTTTCTTGATAGTAGGGAGAGGAAATTCAAAACCTCCAAAAATGATAGTTGGAACTTTTTCAATAGAATTGATACTATGAACTTGGGATTGTTTCCTCGGAAAGTGTACCGTATGCTCATTTCCATTAACATGAAAAGTGACATTGCCTTTGTTGCAATCAATAACAGCCCCTGCAGTATTAAGAAAAGGTCTACCAAGGATAATAGACATACTATTGTCCTCGGGAATATCAAGAGTAACAAAGTCCGTTAAGATAGTGACATTTGCAACCACAATAGGCACATCCTCACTGTTGGAAATATGCCCTAGAGGCAATAATAAAAGGATTATTATTATATTTCCTTGTTCATGATAATTGCCTTTTATTCATGCTATAATTGTATTATCCAGAAATCGTAATACACGTGTGAATACATAGATCACAACATGTCCCTAGTGAGCCTCTAGTTGACTAGCTCGTTAATCAACACATAGTCATGGTTTCCTGACTATAGACATTGGATGTCATTGATAACGAGATCACATCATTAGGAGAATGATGTGATGGACAAGACCCAATCCTAAGCATAGCACAAGATCGTGTAGTTCATTTGCTAGAGCTTTTCCAATGTCAAGTATCTTTTCCTTAGACCATGAGATCGTGTAACTCCCGGATACCGTAAGAGTGCTTTGGGTGTACCAAACGTCACAACGTAACTGGGTGACTATAAATGTATACTGCGGGTATCTCCGAAAGTGTCTATTGGGTTGACACGGATCGAGACTGGGATTTGTCACTCCGTATGACGGAGAGGTATCTCTGGGCCCACTCGGTGATGCATCATCATAATGAGCTCAAAGTGACCAAGTGTCTGGTCACGGGATCATGCATTACGGTATGAGTAAAGTGACTTGCCGGTAACGAGATTGAACGAGGTATTGGGATACCAACGATCGAATCTCGGGCAAGTAACATACCGATTGACAAAGGGAATTGTATACTGGGTTGCTTGAATCCTCGACATCGTGGTTCATCCGATGAGATCATCGAGGAGCATGTGGGAGCCAACATGGGTATCCAGATCCCGCTGTTGGTTATTGACCGGAGAGCCGTCTCGGTCATGTCTACGTGTCTCCCGAACCCGTAGGGTCTACACACTTAAGGTTCGGTGACGCTAGGGTTGTAGAGATATTAGTATGCGGCAAACTGAAAGTTGTTTGGAGTCCCGGATGAGATCTCGGATGTCACAAGGAGTTCCGGAATGGTCCGGAGGTAAAGAATTATATATGGGAAGTCGAGTTTCGGCCATCGGGAAAGCTTCGGGGGTCACCGGTATTGTACCAGGACCACCGGAAGGGTCCCGGGGGTCCACCGGGTGGGGCCACCTATCCCGGAGGGCCCCGTGGGCTGAAGTGGGGAGGGGAACCAGCCCCTGGTGGGCTGGTGCGCCCCCCTTGGGCCCCCCCTGCGCCTAGGGTTGGAAACCCTAGGGTGGAGGGGCGCCTCCACTTGCCTTGGTGGGCAAGCCACCCCCCTTGGACGCCGCCCCCTGAGGGAGTCCTGGATTAGGGGGTGTCCGGATAGCCGGACTACCATCATCAGCCAAACTATCATCGACCAGACTCCAAGACTATGAAGATACAAGATTGAAGACTTCGTCCCGTGTCCGGATGGGACTTTCCTTGGCGTGGAAGGCAAGCTTGGCGATACGGATACGTAGATCTCCTACCATTGTAACCGACTCTATGTAACCCTAGCCCTCTCCGGTGTCTATATAAACCGGATGGCTCCAGTCCGTAGGACACAACAACAACCATTACAATCATACCATAGGCTAGCTTTTAGGGTTTAGCCTCCTTGATCTCGTGGTAGATCCACTCTTGTAAACATCCACAATATCAATATCAATCAAGCAAGACATAGGGTTTTACCTCCATCAAGAGGGCCTGAACCTGGGTAAAACATCGTGTCCCTTGTCTCCTGTTACCATCCGCCAAGACGCACAGTTCGGGACCCCCTACCCGAGATCCGCCGGTTTTGACACCGACATTGGTGCTTTCATTGAGAGTTCCTCTGTGTCGTCACCGATAGGCTTGATGGCCTCTTCAATCGACAACGACGCAGTCCTAGGTGAGACTTTTCTCCCCGGACAGATCTTCGTATTCGGCGGCTTCGCACTGCAGGCCAACTCACTTGGCCATCTGGAGCAGATCGAAAGCTACGCCCCTGGAGCAGATCGAAAGCTACGCCCCTGGTCGTCAGGTTAGGTTTGGAAGCCTAAACTTCATGGCCGATATCCGCGGGGACTTGATCTTCGATGGATCTGAGCCACAGCCGAGCGTGCCGCGCTGTCACGTGGGCACGACCTAACTCTGCCGCCGGACAGCACCTTGGAGGCCGCACACGAATCTGCTCTGACCCATAGTCCGAAGCCGATCGCTTAGATCGAGGACGGATGGCTGGACACCGCCTCGGGAGCTGCAACTTCTACGGTGATGGAGCCGAACACTTACCTTGTCCCGCATAAAGCTCATGACTCCAAGGTGCCGGACTCTCTACCGGACTCCGAACCTCCTGCGCCCCTGCTAGTCGAATCCGATTGGGCGCCGATCATGGAATTCACCGCTGAGGACACCTTTCAGCACTCATCCTTCGGCGATATCTTAAATTCGCTGAAGCATCTCTCACTATCCGGAGAGCCTTGGCCGAACTACGACCAGGATGGTCGGGACGCGGACAATGAAGAAATTCAGAGCCCACCCACCACCCACTTCGTAGCCACCGTCGACAATCTAACCGACGTGCTAAACTACGACTCCGAAGACATCAACGGTATGGACAATGATGCCGGAGACGATCAAGAACCAGCGCCTACAGGGCACTGGAAGGCCACCTCGTCACATGACATACATATGGTGGACACCCCAAAGGGAAGCGATACCGAGGAACAATGGGACGCGGCAGAGGATAATCCCGCCGATAAACAATCAAAACGGCGACGTAGACGCCGCCCTAAGTCCCGCCTCGATCAAAGCAGCATTCCTAACGACCCAGCGATAGAGCAGGGCAAACCAGTGGACGACGAACATACAACCAAGCAACCATCCGAACAGGATGAACCGGATAATCAACCCCTTCACGGAGCAATCAACAGTCCAGACACACCACCGGAGCATAAGAACCTTCACAAAAGACTCGTCGCCACTGCAAGAAGTTTGAAGAAGGAAAAATGGAAGCTCAAAACAGCGGAAGACATACTCAGAATGAAGTGGAGCAAAATACTCAAGACCGCAGACAAATATGGCAATGGCCATCAAACAAAGAGCTACCCGAAGTGCAAGCTGCTGCCAGAATTTGACGAGGAAGCCATAGAGCCCTCACAGTCAAAAAATAAAGAGGCCGCCTGGCCGGCCAGATGACAGGCCAAAAGCGACAAGGGGCGCCGCACACAAGCTGACTTATGATCCTGGGAAAACGGACGGCCCAACTAGGTCCATCTACGGGCCAAAAAGGAGGGCCCCAGGAAGTAACACAACACGACAAGTGTTCGAAGACAGCGGCACACCAAATACAGGGGCGCCGCACACCCGCTATGTTTTACCGATGAGGTGCTGGATCATGAATTTCCAGCAGGGTTCAAACCCATAAACATAGAGGCATACGACGGCACAACAGACCCAGGAGTTTGGATAGAAGATTACATACTACACATACACATGGCTAGAGGAGATGATCTCCACGCCATAAAATACCTACCCCTCAAGCTCAAAGGGCCAGCTCGGCATTGGCTCAAAAGCCTCCCAGAAAACACTGTTGGAAGTTGGGAAGAGCTTGAGGACGCGTTTAGAGCAAATTTTCAAGGGACTTATGTCCGCCCTCCGGATGCAGACGATCTGAGTCATATAACCCAACAGCCCGGAGAGTCAGCGTGCAAATTCTGGAACAGGTTCCTTACCAAAAAGAACCAAATAGTCGACTGTCCGGACGCAGAAGCCTTAGCAGCTTTTAAACACAACGTCCGAGACGAATGGCTCGCCAGACACCTCGGCCAAGAGAAGCCAAGAACAATGGCCGCGCTAACAAGCCTCATGACGCGCTTTTGCGCAGGAGAAGACAGCTGGCTAGCAAGATGCAGCACCAGCGACCCGAGTACATCCGAGATCAGAGATGGAAACGGAAAATCACGGTGCAGGAAAGATCATCGCCGGAATAAAGAAAAAAGCCCAAAGGGCACGGCGGTCAACGCCGGACTCAAAAGCTCGCAGCCAAACAATAAAACATTGCCTCTTAAGGACAACAGCGACGAGCTATCAAATTTAAACAAAATTTTAGATCGGATATGTCAAATACACAGTACCTCCGGAAGGCCTGCAAACCATACCAACCGAAATTGTTGGGTTTTTAAACAGTCCGGCAGACTCAATGCCGGACACAAGGGGCTCGATGCGCCAAGCGAGGACGATGACGAACCCCACCAGCAGAGCACCAGAAGTCAAAAGACTTTCCCACAAGAAGTCAAAACAGTAAACTCACTTCATGTGATAATACGGAAAACCAACACGCACTCGCTAAGACAAGTCGCACGGTCCACCCCAGCGGAACACCGAGATTGGATGTCAAAACCAATCACTTTCAACCATCTCGATTAGTCCAGATGTATCCGGAATGCAGGATAGACTGCCCTGATATTGGATCCCATAATAGACAGAGTGCAATTCACGCAGGTTTTGATGGACGGCGGCAGTGACTTAAACCTGCTATATCCGGACACAATCCGCAAGTTGGGATAGACCCTACTACAATTCGGCATAGCCGCACTTCCTTCAAAGGAGTGGCGCCAGGCCCTTACGCCAGGTGCACAGTTTCATTATTACTAGAAGTTGTGTTCGGGTCACCTGACAACTTCCGACGAGAAAAGCTAACCTTTCATGTCGCCCCATTTAAAAGTAGCTATCAAGCATCACTAGGACGGGAAGCTTTCGTCTGCTTCAATGCAATACCACATTACGCGTCTCTTACGCTTAAAATGCCCACTCCACGTGGCATCATTTCATTAAAAGGTCGCCTGAGAACCCGGACACGGCTGGATGAGTCCGGAATAAATAAGCTAGGGGCTACCTAGCCACACACCCCTTCACAAGGGTTTGTACATATAAGCCATAATGAGCTAGCATAGGCTCAGCTTTATTAATCTATATTTCAATTTTTTATGCACTTTCTCGCATGATTTCTTTTCAAACTAAGTTCCTCTCTTTTTACAGATGAACAGCGTGCACACTCGTCTAGGATACGGCACAACGGAGACACAGGCGCAGACGTGCAGTAGGGACCCGTTGCAAGGACTCTTTTCAGACTAAGACCCTACGTAAACCTTTCTTACTGTCTCTTGTTGCTATAATCCCCTGGTTTCTCATTATAACCAGAGTGGAGACTAGCGTTTTGGCATCGGCCGCGCCAGAAGAACCTGCCCGTACCTGGACACAAGGGGCTTAGGGCATTGTTTTGCCCGCTATTGTAAAGACCGAACACCTTCGGGAGTGTTCGGCGTCTCGAGTTAGGCCTTATATGCATCAGCTCAGAATCATGTCTTTGGTCAAATGTTGGGTTTGCTCGGCTCCTGTGTTTTGCTGCCTTACGTTCCGTATCATCGGCTAACGCGGCACCAGGAGAACTACTGCGATTGTGCCCCAGTTCGGCTGGGCGAGCACCTCAGTAGAGAAAGCCAAAAACTGACTGTCATGATACAGCGAGAGACTGGTCAACCACTCGATCGACCATGGGAATGTTTAGAATTCCTCCGCTTTGACGAAGGGTCGTTTCCCGGTCAGGCACATACGCGCCCCAAATTCGGAGAGCGCGGTGCCCCCAGGGTCTATGTCGTAGCCCCACCCTTGAACTCCATGGCTAAGTGGAAGTGATAAAGCATTATAGTCCGGTTGCCTCGTTTTCTATGCTACCACCTCCTTTACAGGACCGAGACGTCGGATTAAGTGTGAAAACGCGCTATTTTTTGCGAACACCCCCGCACCTTGTGCGTGGGGGCTGAAGCCGATGACTGCCATCTTTCAGGTTATACACACGTATACATGAACGGCCGCATAGGAGATATTCTATTACTTGAACGCACAAGTATAAAAGGTGCTTACATCATAAATATTGTTTTACATCATAAAAATGTTCATTCGAACGTAACATTTTTTGAGCACTGCGACTCTATTACACGAGCACCACGTAGCACTTCGCCAAAATAGTGCTCGGCGGGTAACCGGTTATCGTCCGAACCCGGGGTCGCAACAGCGGTGGCATCCATCTCTATCCAATGTGTCTTCACACGGGCGAGTGCCATCCGCGCACCCTCTATGCAGGCCGACCGCTTCATCGCCTTGATATGCGGCACCGCTCCAAGAAATTGCTGCAATAAGCCAAAGTAACTCTTCGGCTCGGGCCTATCCGGCCGGACATGGGTCACTATATCCGTCATAGCAAGCCCGGACAACCTATTTAGCTCAGCCCACTCGGCCAAACGGTCGGTCAGCGGAAGTGAACACTCCGGACTATGGAATTGAGACCAAAACAGCTCTTCCGTCTTGTGATCCTTCTGGCTTCGAAAAGACACAACGGCTTCTGCCGCACTCGCTCCAAAGTCCATATAAGGGTCCTCTGGACCCCACAGTTGGCCCAGATGAGCATACTTTGGATCCGTCAACCTTCGGCGCAGCAGAAAAGGCTTGCCAGCTACAATTTCTCCGGCCTGGCACAGCTCTTTCTTTATAGCCCGCATTGCAGAGCGGGCATCCTTGGCTTCGGCGGTGGCCTTCTCCAGGTCTTCTTGCCCCGCTAGGCGCTCCTTCCCAAGAGCCTCATTGCGGTCGGTAGCATCTTTTAACTTCACGGCCATTTCGGCCATCTCTTCCCTGCTCCGGTAGTGTGCGGCCCTTTCGGCCGCTAACTCCTCGGCCGCCCTCGAGGCTGCCGCATTACTCCTTCTGGCCTGCTCCTTGGCTTGAGCAAGTCCGGCCCGAAGGCTCTCCACAGCAGCGGCACTATCTGCATTTCACACACATGTTGTAAGGAGCTGGCTTCGGCTCCCTTACCAAGTGACTGCACAGAAACACTTACCTTGCGACTCATCAAGTCGCCTGTTGACCAGCGTGATGTCCGCATCCACAACAGCGAGTTGCCGCTTTAGTTCAGCAACTCCATCAGTCCGGCCGGCCCCCGGACGACCCGCCACCTGCATCGGCACGGCGGAAATTTAAACCTGCGATTTTGATCCTCGGCACGCTCTCGATTTCGACAACCTACCGAGTCTCAGGGGCTACTATCTATATAGGGCGCATTCTATATGCAAAACTGTTAAAAGGTGTGTCATTTTTACGTACCTCAAACCCCGCCGGCATTATGCAACCCACCTTCAGCGGACGAAATCCTTTCAATCACCATGCTCATCAATGCGTGGTGATCTTCTGAGATAGACGCCTTCTCAAGCAGATCCTTCAGCCGTACACCAGTTGGCGCCGAACTATCCGGCTTTACCAAACCAGGGGGCTCCCTCCATGACGACACTTCAGGCTCGTCCGCCCTATCCGACGGCGCCCCGGACGGAGGCGTATCGCTCTCCATCATCTCCGGACGAAGGTCCCCCGAAGACGAGCTCATTTGCGAAGGACGGAGATCCGAACTACAAGGTAAAAACTTTAGTTATCCTCAGAAGCACAAATAGGGATGTCCCTTATTATAAAACTCCTTTCTTTCTACTTATGGCTTGTTGGAGGGCTGATTCTCAAAGGGAGATTGTGCGGCCGGGGCCTCCCCGGACGCAGGGCCCTCTGGCGAAGATTTCTTCCCCCGTTTAGGGGCTTTTGCCCCCGGGTCCTCGGCGGCAGTCCTCTTCTCCCCTTGGTGGGAGGGATTCTCGATCCCCCCTCTTTCAAGAGCCTCCTTAGGCGAGGCAGTAGCTTTCCTACTTTCCCCTTCGCCTTCCTCTGGAGGCGCAACCTCAAGCATCCGGACCAGCACGGAATCCGGCGCGGTCTCGGGGAGGGGGGCCGGACACCATATCAATTTTGCTTCCGCTATCCACTCCTGTTTAGAAGGAAGTTGGTCATAAGGCGAATCATCGAAAGGCAAACAAACGGTATGTCCGGACTTGGAACTACTTACTTGAGTATCCGGGCGATTGCAGCTTAGGCCAGCATCCTCGGTCAATTCCGGACGCGCCTCTTGCGATCCGAAGAATAATTTGTACATCTCCAGGGGTGTCATACCCATGAAGTGTTGAAGAATCCGCGGGCCCTCTGGATTGAACTCCCACAGCCGGAGAGGGCGGCGTTTGTAGGGCGGGAGACGCCTAATCAGCATAACCTGCATTACCACCACCATATCAACCTCCCTCGTTTGGAGATCTCGAATCCGGCCCTGCAGTAGGGGCACATCCTTTGACGGACCCCAGTTGAGCCCTTGGGTGACCCACGACATCAACCGTCGTGGAGGTCCCGGGCGGAATAAGGGCGGCGGCTTTTGTCTGCGGCCCCTCGGAACGGTAATATAGAACCACTCTTGCTGCCACGGGCCGAGCTCCTCTTGGAAGGAGCCAGCGGGCCACGGGGCATCGGCCCTCCTACTTATGGCTGCCCCGCCGCACTCCGCTTGACGCCCCCCGATCATCTTTGGCGCCACATTGAAGGTCTTCAGCCACAGGCCGAAGTGAGGGGCGACGCGGAGGAAGGCTTCGCAGACGACAATAAATGCGGAAATATGGAGGATGGACTCCGGAGCCAAATCGTGGAATTCCAACCCATAGTAAAACATGAGCCCTCTCACAAAAGGATCCATCGGGAAGCCTAAACCCCGATGAAGGTGGGATACAAAAACAACGTACTCGCCAGGCTCGGGGGTGGGGATGGCCTGCCCTTCGGCAGGCAACCTGTGCGAAATCTCATAAGCCAGGTACTTGGCCTCCCGCAGCTTTAGCACGTCCTCCTCCGTGACGGAGGAGGGCATCCACCGGCCCTGGAGGTCGGAACCGGACATCGTTGAAGGTCCGAAGCGCTCGAATCTGGAGCTCTAGGTGCTGGAACTTGGAGCGGGGAGAGGATTCGATGGAGGATTGAAGAAAAGAAACGAGCCTTGGTCCCGTTATAAAGAGGGAGAATACCGAGAGCCGTCTCCGTGACCGTTTGGGACTCGCCTTCAATAGAGGGGGCGTGGCGACGGGCGCGGTTGGGTTACCCACGTCCGTATTGATGAGAATCCCAGATTAAGGGGGAACACGATCTCTGCTTCGACAAGACGTGCCGAGGAAACCGCTTCGCTAAATGCGCTGAGGTGGTAGAGTAAAAAACGATTCAAGTAATGACTTGGTAGTGGCGTGACGTCATGCCACAAAAAACGTCAGCAGATTGAACTTGTGTATATATTATTATCTCTACGGTGGAATGTGGAATTTATTTTGCAGAGCCGGACACTATCCTGGTGTTCACAATCTTCTATCATTTGGAGGAGGAACCCGCCTTGCAATGCCAAGCAATATACGCGCCGAACTTATCGTCATTGAAGCCTGGTTCAGGGGCTACTGAGGGAGTCCTGGATTAGGGGGTGTCCGGATAGCCGGACTACCATCATCAGCTGAACTATCATCGACCGGACTCCAAGACTATGAAGATACAAGATTGAAGACTTCGTCCCGTGTCCGGATGGGACTTTCCTTGGCGTGGAAGGCAAGCTTGGCGATACGGATACGTAGATCTCCTACCATTGTAACCGACTCTATGTAACCCTAGCCCTCTCTGGTGTCTATATAAACCAGATGGCTCTAGTCCGTAGGACACAACAACAACCATTACAATCATACCATAGGCTAGCTTTTAGGGTTTAGCCTCCTTGATCTCATGGTAGATCCACTCTTGTAAACATCCACAATATCAATATCAATCAAGCAGGACGTAGGGTTTTACCTCCATCAAGAGGGCCTGAACCTGGGTCAAACATCGTGTCCCTTGTCTCCTGTTACCATCCGCCTAGACGCACAGTTCGGGACCCCCTACCCGAGATCCGCCGGTTTTGACACCGACACCCCCCTTGGAGATGGGATCTCCTAGGGCCGGCGCCCCCTGGGGTCCCTATATAAAGAGGGGGGAGGGAGGGCAGCCGCACCCTTGCACTTGGCGCCTCCCTTCCCCCTTGCTACACCTCTCCCTCCCGCAGACGCTTGGCGAAGCCCTGCCGGAATCCCTGCTGCATCCACCACCACGCCGTCGTGCTGCTGGATCTTCATCAACCTCTCCTTCCCCCTTGCTGGATCAAGAAGGAGGAGACGTCACGCTGACCGTACATGTGTTGAACGCGGAGGTGCCGTCCGTTCGGCACTAGGATCTCCAGTGATTTGGATTACGACAAGTACGACTCCCTCAACCTCGTTCTCTTGAACGCTTCCGCTCGTGATCTACAAGGGTATGTAGATGCACTCCCCTCTCTCGTTGCTAGATGAACTCATAGATTGATCTTGGTGAACGTAGGAATTTTTTTATTTTATGCAACGTTCCCCAACAATGGCATCATGAGCTAGGTCTATGTGTAGTTCTCTTTGCACGAGTAGAACAAAAATCTGTTGTGGGCGTAGATGTTGTCAACTTCCTTGCCACTACTAGTCTTATTTTGCTTCAGCGGTATTGTGGGATGAAGCGGCCCGGACCGACCTTACACGTACGCTTACGTGAGACAGGTTCCACCGACTAACATGCACTAGTTGCATAAGGTGGCTAGCGGGTGTCTGACTCTCCCACTTTAGTTGGAGCGGATTCGATGAAAAGGGTCCTTATGAAGGGTAAATAGAAGTTGACAAATCACGTTGTGGCTTTTTTCGTAGGTAAGAAAATGTTCTTGCTAGAACCCTATTGCAGCCATGTAAAAGATGCAACAACAATTAGAGGACGTCTGACTTGTTTTCGCAGCAATTGCTTTGTGATATGATGTGGCCAAAAGTTGTGATGAATGATGAATGATATATTGTGATGTATGAGATCATGTTCTTGTAATAGGAATCACGACTTGCATGTCGATGAGTATGACAACTGGCAGGAGCCATAGGAGTTGTCTTAATTATTGTATGACCTACGTGTCAATGATTTAACGCCATGTAATTACTTTAATTTATTGCTAAACCGTTAGCTATAGTAGTAGAAGTAATAGTTGGCGAGCAACTTCATGGAGACACGATGATGGAAATCATGATGATGGAGATCATGGTGTCATGCCGGTGACGAAGATGATCATGGAGCCCCGAAGATGGAGATCAAAGGAGCTATATGATATTGGCCATATCATGTCACTACTATTTGATTGCATGTGATGTTTATCATGTTTTTGCATCTTGTTTACTGAGAACGACGGTAGTAAATAAGATGATCCCTCATAATAATTTCAAGAAGTGTTCCCCCTAATTGTGCGCCGTTGCGACAGTTCGTTGTTTCGAAGCACCACGTGATGATCGGGTGTGATAGATTCTAATGTTCACATACAACGGGTGTAAGACAGATTTACACATGCAAAACAATTAGGTTAACTTGACGAGCCTAGCATGTACAGACATGGCCTCGGAACACAAGAGACCGAAAGGTCGAACATGAGTCGTATGAAAGATACGATCAACATGGAGATGTTCACCAATGATGACTAGTCCGTCTCACGTGATGATCGGACACGGCCTAGTCGACTCGGATCATGTAACACTTAGATGACTAGAGGGATGTCTAATCTGAGTGGGAGTTCATTAAATAATTTGATTAGATGAACTTAATTATCATGAACTTGGTCTAAAATCTTTGCAAAAATGTCTTGTAGATCAAATGGCCAACGCTCAGGTCAACATGAACTTCAACGCGTTCCTAGAGAAATCCAAGCTGAAAGATGATGGCAGCAACTATACGGACTGGGTCCAGAACCTGAGGATCATCCTCATAGCTGCCAAGAAAGCATATGTCCTTGAAGCACCGTTAGGTGACCCACCTTCTCTCCCAGCACTGCAAGATGATTTGAACGTTTGGCAGACACGTGCTGATGATTACTCCCTCGTTTAGTGCGGCATGCTTTACAGCTTAGAACCGGGGCTCCAAAAGCGTTTTGAGCAACACGGAGCATATGAGATGTTCGAGGAGCTGAAAATGGTTTTCCAAGCTCACACCCGGGTCGAGAGATATGAAGTCTCCGACAAGTTCTATAGTTGTAAGATGGAGGAAAATAGTTCTGTCTGTGAGCACATACTCAAAATGTCTGGGTTGCACAACCGCCTGTCCCAGCTGGACATTAACCTCCCGGACGAGGCGGTCATTGACAGAATCCTTTAGTCGCTCCCACCGAGCTACAAGAGCTTTGTGATGAACTACAATATGCAAGGGATGGTGAAAACTATTCCAGAAGTATTTTCAATGTTGAAGTCAGCAGAGGTAGAAATCAGAAAGGAACATCAAGTGTTGATGGTCAATAAAACCACCAAGTTCAAGAAAGGCAAGGGTAAAAAGAACTTCAAGAAGGACGGCAAGGATGTTGTCGCGCCCGGTAAGCCAGTTGCCGGGAAGAAGTCAAAGAATGGACCCAAGCCTGAAACTGAGTGCTTTTATTGCAAAGGGAAGGGTCACTGGAAGCGGAACTGCCCCAAATAATTAGCGGACAAGAAGGCCGACAACACTAAAGGTATATGTGATATACATGTAATTGATATGTACCTTACCAGTGCTCGTAGTAGCTCCTGGGTATTTGATACTGGTGCCGTTGCTCATATTTGTAACTCAAAGCAGGAGCTACGGAATAAGCGGAGACTGGCGAAGGACGAGGTGACGATGCGCGTCGGGAATGGTTCCAAGGTCGATGTGATCGCCGTCGGCACGCTACCTCTGCATTTACCTACGGGATTAGTTTTAAACCTCAATAATTGTTATTTAGTGCCAAGTTTGAGCATGAACATTGTATCTGGATCTCATTTAATATGAGATGGCTACTCATTTAAATCCGAGAATAATGGTTGTTCTATTTATATGAGAGATATGTTTTATGGTCATGCCCCGATGGTCAATGGTTTATTCTTAATGAATCTCGAACATAATGTTACACATGTTCATAGTGTGAATACCAAAAGATGTAAAGTTGATAACGATAGTCCCACATACTTGTGGCACTGCCGCCTTGGTCACATTGGTGTCAAGCGCATGAAGAAGCTCCATGCTGATGGACTTTTAGAGTCTCTCGATTATGAATCATTTGACACATGCGAACCATGCCTCATGGGCAAAATGACCAAGACTCCGTTCTCCAGAACAATGGAGCGAGCAACCAACTTATTGGAAATCATACATACCGATGTGTGCGGTCCAATGAGCGTTGAGGCTCGTGAAGGATATCGTTATGTTCTCCCTCTCACTGATGACTTGAGTAGATATGGGTATGTCTACTTGATGAAACACAAGTCTGAGACCTTTGAAAAGTTCAAGGAATTCCAGAATGAAGTAGAGAATCAACATGACCGAAAGATAAAATTCTTACGATCGGATCGTGGAGGAGAATATTTAAGTCACAAATTTGGTACGCACTTAAGGAAATGTGGAATCATTTCACAACTCACGCTTCCTGGAACACCTCAGCGTAACGGTGTGTCCGAACGTCGTAATCGCACTCTATTGGATATGGTGCGATCTATGATGTCTCTTACCGATATACCGCTATCATTTTGGGGATACGTTCTAGAAACAGCTACATTCACTTTAAATAGGGCTCCGTCTAAATCCGTTGAGACGACACCGTATGAATTATGGTTTGGGAAGAAACCTAAGCTATCGTTTCTAAAAGTTTGGGGATGCGATGCTTATGTCAAGAAACTTCAACCTGAAAAGCTCGAACCCAAGTCGGAAAAATGCATCTTCATAGGATACCCTAAGGAAACCATTGGGTATATGAGGGAGTCCTGGATTAGGGGGTGTCCGGATAGCCGGACTACCATCATCGGCCGAACTATCATCGGCCGGACTATCATCATCGACCAGACTCCAAGACTATGAAGATACAAGATTGAAGACTTCGTCCTTCCTTGGCGTGGAAGGCAAGCTTGGCGATACGGATACATAGATCTCCTACCATTGTAACCGACTCTATGTAACCCTAGCCCTCTCCGGTGTCTATATAAACCGGATGGCTCTAGTCCGTAGGACAACAACAACCATTACAATCATACCATAGGCTAGCTTCTAGGGTTTAGCCTCCTTGATCTCGTGGTAGATCCACTCTTGTAAACATCCACAATATCAATATCAATCAAGCAGGACGTAGGGTTTTACCTCCATCAAGAGGGCCCAAACCTGGGTAAAACATCGTGTCCCTTGTCTCCTGTTACCATCCGCCTAGATGCATAGTTCGGGACCCCCTACCCGAGATCCGCCGGTTTTGACACCGACATTGGTGCTTTCATTGAGAGTTCCTCTGTGCCGTCACCGATAGGAAGGTTGCCTCTTCCCGTCTTCAAGGACGACATCTTCGCCGATGGAGCCTTGGCCGCCGGCCAAACTATCCGGTTAGGAGGTTTTCTTATGACCGCCTGTCCGGCCACCGCTTCAACGATGACCTCTCGTGTCATCGAGAGCAATCTTCATGTCAACTCGGAATTCGCCGAGCAGTTAGATCCAGCAGAGCTCTCGTCTGTAAACGAACTCTTGGATCGGATCGCCGCCCTGGGAGTCGCTACAGACTACAATTGGATCGGGCTTAAAACCGATCTGAGAGAGATTAACTCTCCCCAGGTTACCCACCACGTCACGGTGGTAGAGGAACATCGCAACGATCCTTCTCCCATATTGAAAACTAGTCGTGTCCGGGCTACCGAACCCTCCATGCCGGATTCCCGCGGTGGAGCGGATTCCGATCAAGCACTAAACATAAAGTCAGGCATCGGACCGAACTCGTTGGACAACGTTCCACTTTCCAAGCTTCCAAATTCGGAAACTTCTTGGCCCTCGAGCCTCGAGATGGGCAGGGTCCCGGACTCAATTAGGCCCGCCCGTCCAGATATATGCGATCTATCTCTAATCCGGCAAGAGCCAGCCGAAACAGTACATCATTACTGGGCCAGATTCCTCCTGGTCATGGACCGGATAAAGGACTGCCGAGAGGAAAACGCAATTTCGATCTTTTGCAACAATTGCACGAACATGGGAATCTTGAACGCCGTCAGCCATCATGAAATCACACGTTTCGCCGACTTGGCATCCATAGTGCGAAAGTACTGTGCCATGGAAAGTTTCCGGAAAACCGAAGATAGGTTTTGGGATAATCCGGCCCCGAATATAGCCCCAGTCCACAACAAAAGGGTGCATTACACTCAGGCACCAGGTACAAGAACCAAAAAACAGAAGCCCCTTAAAGGGAACGGAACCGTACTGGAGGGATGGCTCAGCAAACCCTGTACAATTCACAGTACCAAGGGCGCCACCCCAACACATAGCCTTCGTGCATGTTGGATATTACGGCAGGTGGCCAAAAGTGGCAAGGAGCTTCTAGCCCCACGAAACCACACCAACAATACCGGTACGGTATCAACAGTCTTCGAGACTTTCGCATCAAACAATATGCGGAAACGAACAATCCACAGCCTTGCCGAAGTCTACCAAGTAGCAACAACAAATCCTTGGAGCGACGCGGCCATCACCTTCAACGCCAGCGAAGAACCTAAATTCTGAACAGCCCGAGCACCAGCCGCATTGGTCCTCAGTCCAATAGTGGACGACTTTCGACTTACCAAGGTACTCATGGATGGAGGCAGCGGATTGAACCTCATTTACGAGGAAACTCTTCAAAAAATGGAAATAGACTGGAGCCGCATTGAGCGAAGCAGCACAACCTTCAGAGGAATAATCCCTAGCCGGGAAGCACGCTGCACCGTAAAAATCACACTCGATGTGGTGTTCGGCTCACCCGACAATTACAGGTCCGAAGAAACCACGTTCCAAGTGGCCCCGCTCAGCAGCGGATACCACGCTATATTAGGACGAGAGGCATTCACAATTTTCCAAGTCGTACCCCATTACGGGTACATGAAGCTCAAAATGCCTGGGCCCGGCGGGATAATCACTCTCGTTAGTGATCCGGACATAGCACTCCGCGCCGAAAACAAAACAGCCGCATTAGCCCTGGAGGCACTATCCGAAGCCCTAGCGGAAGAGGAACTCACCGCGCTGCGTGCTACGGTGCACAGAGACGATGTGATACTCGATAAGAGATCCAAGTCCACCTCCTTTAAACCAGCGGACGAAATTATAAAATCCCAGGTCCACCCAACGGACCCGACAAAGACGGCCTCCATCGGGGCATAGTTGAACCCTGATGTAGACGCCGCGCTGCGAGGATTCCTTCGGGAAAATTGGGACATTTTCGCCTGGCATCCTTCAGATATGCCAGGAATCCCTCACAGGTTGGCAGAGCATAGTCTAAACATCCTAAAAGGGTTCAAGCCAGTCAAACAGGCTCTTCGACGATTTTCCGAACCCAAAAGACAGACAATGGGAGAAGAACTAGCCAAACTATTGGAAGCCGGATTCATCAGAGACATCAAACATCCGGATTGGCTAGCAAACCTGGTAATGGTACCAAAGAAGGACAGATCCTGGCGCCTATGTGTCGATTTCAAAGACCTAAATAAAGCCTGCCCAAAGGATCCCTTCCCCCTCCCCCGCATCGACCAAATCATCGATGCCACTGCAGGGCACGATTCATTGTGCTTCCTGGACGCATACTCCGGCTATCATCAAATCAAGATGGCAGAAGCGGATCAAGCTGCAACGGCGTTCATTACTCCATATGGACCATTCTGCTTCAACACGATGCCCTTCGGACTTAAAAACGCTGGCGCAACATATCAGCGCATGATTCAGACATGTCTGGCTACCCAGATCGGCAAAACAATAGAGGCATATGTAGACGACGTAGTCGTCAAAACCAAACACATAGAAACTCTAGTAGACGACTTGAGGGTCACATTCGACAACCTCCGAGCATATGACATCAAGCTGAATCCGGAAAAATGCGTTTTCAGTGTACCAGCCGGAAAGCCCAAGAGCTTTCGAGCCCAAGAGCTGAGAGCCTTCATTGTATCCGGTAGAGGAATTGAAGCAAATCCGGCCAAAATCCGAGCCCTATCACAGTTGGATATTCCAAAAAACCTCAAACAGATCCAGAAATTGACTGGATGCGTGGCGGCTCTCAGCCGCTTTATCTCCCGCCTAGGAGAAAAGACATTGCCCCTCTATCGCCTCCTCAGGCACACCGAACACTTCGAGTGGACGGATGCTGCCACTGCCGGACTCGAAGAAATAAAGGCCATATTGGCAACGAATCCGGTCCTGGCTGCGCCCAACCTGGGCGAACCTATGTTGTTATACATCGCGGCAACACATCAAGTAGTAAGCGCGGTGCTCGTCGTAGAACGAGAGACAGAAGGGCATAAATTCCCTCTTCAAAAACCAGTGTACTACATATCCACTGTTTTAACCCCCTGCAAGTCCCGTTACCCGCACTATCAAAAGATAGAGTATGCAGTGTTCATGGCATCCCGGAAGCTCCGACACTACTTTCAAGAGTGTTCGATAACAGTGGCCTCCGAAGTACCCCTAAATGACATTATAAATAACCGCGACGCAACAGGCAGGATTGCAAAATGGGCCATTGAGCTCTTACCATTTGATATAACTTACAAACCCCGGCGAGCTATAAAGTCGCAAGTTTTGGTTGACTTTGTCGCCGAGTGGACTGAAGCCGAACTCCCTAAAGAGTACGGCGCATACTCCAATTGGATTATGCATTTCGACGGCTCCAAAATGTTGGCCGGATTGGGGGCTGGCATCGTACTAACGTCCCCAACCAGGGACAGAGTCCAATACGTACTTCAGATAATGTACACGGACTCCAACAACGCAGCCGAATACGAGGCCCTCTTACATGGCCTCCGGATGGCAATCTCCATGGGCATCCAACGCCTAGAGGTGCACGGGGACTCAAACCTCGCAATATCCCAAGTAAATGGAGACTTTGATGCCAAGGATCCAAAAATGGCAGCCTATCGCAACACTGTCCTTAAAATGTCAGCTCGGTTCGAAGGACTTGAATTCCACCACGTAGCCAGAGATAATAACCAAGCGGCCGATGTATTGGCACGCATCGGTGCAAAACGTGACGCTGTCCCTCCAAATATCTTCCTGGAACGGTTGTTCAAGCCATCCATACTATGGGAAGAGGAGTCCGGAAATAACAAACCGGAGGCAGCCGCAGAGGAATCTGACATAACCGCGATCCAGCCGACGAAACAACACACTCAGCTCACGACATAATGGCAGTAATCGCCCCATGGACAGAGCCGTTCCTAGCCTACTTGCTTAGGCAGGAACTCCCCGAAGACCATAATGAGGCCCGCTGCATAGTCCGGCGATCTAAAGCCTACAAGGTCCATGAGGGAGAACTCTATAAGAAAAGCACAACCGGAGTCCTTCAAAGGTGTATCTCCGAAGAGGAAGGGCGAGACCTTCTGGCTGAAATTCACGCCGGACTAGGCGGACACCACGCCGCAGCCCGGGCCCTTGTAGGAAAGGCATTCCGTACAGGATTTTATTGGCCGACGGCCCGGGCAGATGCTCAGGACTTAGTCCAAAGATGCGTCGGTTGTCAGCTCTTTGCTAATCAGAGCCACATGCCACCCACCGCCCTCAAAACTATACCCATTACCTGGCCGTTCGCGGTCTAGGGGCTTGACATGGTTGGACCACTTAAAGGGGGAACCCACAAGCAAAGGTACCTATTGGTCATGGTGGATAAATTCACCAAATGGATAGAGGCCAAGCCAGTTAAAACGGCAGAGTCGGGACCAGTGATAGACTTTATATCCGGGGTAGTACACCGTTATGGTGTCCCCCACAGCATCATCACCGATAACGGCACGAACTTCACGGCCAATGAGGTTAAATCATGGTGCAAAAATATGGGCATCAAGCTCGATTACGCTTCAGTCTATCATCCTCAAACCAACGGTCAAGTGGAACGAGCAAATGGTCTAATAATGAGCGGCATCAAACCCAGACTAGTGCGGTCCCTTACGAAATCTGACACGCACTGGGTAGAGGAGCTCGACTCCGTACTCTGGGGGCTGCGGACAATGCCTAACCGCACTACCGGATTCACACCATTTTTCATGGTATACGGTGCAGAAGTAGTTTTGCCCTGCGACATCATTCATGACTCACCTCGAGTGCGCATGTACGAAGAAAGAGAAGCCGAGTTGGATCGGCAGGACAGCTTGGACGCATTGGAGGAAGAACGCGACGTCGCCAAGGCTCGTTCCGCATTCTATCAGCAGCAGGCTCGAAGATACCAAAGCAGAGAAGTATGGGCCAAGACTTACAACATTGGCGAACTGGTTCTACGCCTGCCGGACAAGAAAAAGGACAAGCTCAAGCCCAAATGGGAAGGCCCCTTCATCATCGATAAAGTCTTGACCGGCGGAGCATACCGTCTACGAAATGCGTCGGATAACCGACTCGAGCCAAACCCATGGAACGCAGCCCGCCTCCGAAGATTCTATGCCTAGCGCCGGACTAAGAGTTCGTCCCTTTCCCCCCGTCCAATTTTTTTTACTTCAGCTGCCTTTTGTCTATCTTTTTCTTCTCAACCCTATTCATCAAAGCCTTAAAAGGCCTACTTGCGCATCGTTCGCGCGCAATTGATGTGCTATCTGCACTCATTATACCTGGGGGCTTCTTTACCAGAAGCTTAATTATAAGGGCTTCATGCCCAGCACATGTGTCAAGCCTCCACATGTACCTTTTATGCACCATTATATGCATTGATATGACTTAAGTTTTGGCCAAGCTGGGTTGCCTGGCTCCTGTGCTTACCCCTACATTCCCGATTGTTCGGCTAGGAGGTAAAGGGAGCACCTCTGCGATTGTTACTGCCAGGTCAGCCGGATGTGTACCTCAGACTGAGTGAAGCTGAAAGCTAGCGTTCTTAAGGGAATATTCGGTCGGTGAATTAAAAGATGATTTTTTTATCTACTTATTTATCTGCCCCCAGATGTTTTTCTGCTTTTTTCGCAGTCCGGACATGCACTTTAGGGCATGCCACCCCCAGAGGAAAGGAACCCTTAATGGAACTATTCTCCCTGGAAGATGTTTCTTACTACCCATGTAATATAACATAACTAGTTGGGCACTTGTCTGATAAAGCACTAATGACCCCTACGCCTGGTCTCCATGCATACCCCGGTTGTTTCATAACTGAGAAGGTATTCGGACACACTCCGGACTCTAGGGTCCCGAGGTCGAAGCGAAAAGGTCGGCAAAGACAAACGATCTACAATCCGGCTAGAAGGCATTTTACATGTCATTTTATAATACATTGTCAAATCGACTGATTGTATTCTTCCTCAATCCCGTCTAACAGGTTGTCTAATTTATAGTCCTGTTGGGAAAATTTAGCGGCCAACTCTACTTGGCCGTATACTAAACTCACAGGGACCTCCTTCCCATCGGGCCCCACAGGTCCGACTTCGGCCATGTGGTTGGGATCCGCCTTCTTGTACCGCGTCTTTACCATGGCCCAGGCCTCCCTGGCACCTTGGCGGCAGGCCGAAATCTTCCATAAATGGAAGCGCTGCCGCACTCCCTGAAGCTTCTCCGCAAGCTCCCCAAGACCCTCGGGTAAGGAGAAAGCTGGCCATAAAGCCTGGATGACGCCGCTCATTGCCTGCCGAACTCGTTCGATCAGTTGCAACAATTCGGGAAGTTGATCACCCGTTGATACGGGCATCTCCTCCGCAGGGCGACCTGTGAGCATACCTGCAGACATATTTTGTCAAATCGACTTCCTCGCCGAACTCTTCTTTTCAAAGGAGTTCGCTCAAGCACTTACTATAGATGCCGCGACGAAGCCGCTGATTCTCCTTAATGGAGCCCGACAGCTCGGCCCGAACGCCTTTCAGCTCTTCTCCAAGCTGGGCATGGGCATCCTGGAGCTTGTTCCTTTCATGCTGCACCTTATGCAGCACCCTCTCGCCGGCCTTTAGTTGGCGCAGAAGTTCTTGCCTGTTCGGATCTTGTCCGGCAGCACCTGCAACGTCATTTTTTAGACTTGCGCAAAGGCCAAACGCTACCTATCTTTCTAAAATAATGCGTTACCAGGAGAGGTCCCTGTGTTTCCTCCTGCGCCAGAGAGGGCGGCCTCAAGTTGGGCCTTGCACTCTTGCAGCTCCTGAGACAGTTGGGTATTCTTCTCGGTAAGATCCTACGTTTCATATGATCCTTAAATCGGTTAATATAACTACTTTAAGTCTCGGGGGCTACTGGCATATATAACTATTAAATTCTCTTACCCGTATGTCTTTTACATACTGCTCCGTGGCTCTGGTAAAACCATCTTGAGCAGCACGAAGGTGCGCGTCCCCCGCGTTAAAGGCATTCAACGCCTCGGGGGAGAAGCACGTGTCACGAAATACTGTCTGGCGGCGCCTGTGATTCATGGCACTCTCCACCTCAGACTTGGTGGCGGACAGTCTGTCGGCATCCTCCGTCGGAGGAATGTCCAGCTCGCGCCTTGCGCTCGCCTCCCCCTCCAGACCAGGTGCTTACCTCCAATCGCACTGCTTGGAACCTTCTACCTTAGATCCGAAGGCAAGATCTTTGTTGCCAAGAACGGATCCTTTCTGGAAAAAGAGTTTCTCTCGAAAGGAGTAAGTGGGAGGAAAGTAGAACTCGATGAAGTACTACCTCTTGAACCGGAAAGTAGTGCAGCTCAGGAAAATGTTCCTATGGTGCCTACACCGACTGGAGAGGAAATTAATGATGATGATCAAGGTACTTCGGATCAAGTTGCTACTGAACTTTGTAGGTCCACAAGGACACGTTCCACACCAGAGTGGTATGGCAACCCTGTCCTGGAAATCATGTTGTTAGACAACGGTGAACCTTCGAACTATGAAGAAGCAATGGCGGGCCCAGATTCCAACAAATGGCTTGAAGCCATGCAATCCGAGATAGGATCCATGTATGAAAATGAAGTATGGACTTTGACAGACTTGCCCGATGATCGGCGAGCGATAGAAAATAAATGGATCTTTAAGAAGAAGACAGACGCGGATGGTAATGTTACCATCTATAAAGCTCAACTTGTCGCTAAGGGTTATCGACAAGTTCAAGGGGTTGACTACGATGAGACATTCTCTCCTGTAGCGAAGCTAAAGTCCGTGTGAATCATGTTAGCAATTGCCGCATACTATGATTATGAGATATGGCAGATGGACGTCAAAACGGCATTCCTTAACGGAAATCTTAAGGAAGAACTGTATATGATGCAGCCGGAAGGTTTTGTTGACCCTAAGAATGCTAACAAGGTGTGCAAGCTCCAGCGATTTATTTATGGGCTGGTGCAAGCATCTCGGAGTTGGAACATTCGCTTTGATGAGATGATCAAAGCGTTTGGGTTTATGCAGACTTATGGAGAAGCCTGTGTTTACAAGAAAGTGAGTGGGAGCTCTGTAGCATTTCTCATATTATATGTAGATGACATACTTTTGATGGGAAATGATATAGAACTTTTGGACAGCATTAAGGCCTACTTGAATAAGTGTTTTTCAATGAAGGACCTTGGAGAAGCTGCTTACATATTAGGCATCAAGATCTATAGGGATAGATCGAGACGCCTCATAGGTCTTTCACAAAGCACATACCTTGATAAGATATTGAAGAAGTTCAATATGGATCAGTCCAAGAAAGGGTTCTTGCCTGTATTGCAAGGTGTGAGATTGAGCTCGGCTCAATGCCCAACCACGGCAGAAGATAAAGAAGAGATGAGTGTCATCCCCTATGCCTCAGCCATAGGATCTATTATGTATGCCATGCTGTGTACCAGACCTGATGTAAACCTTGTCGTAAGTTTGGTAGGAAGGTACCAAAGTAATCCCGACAAGGAACACTGGACATCGATCAAGAATATCCCGAAGTACCTGAAAAGGACAAAGGACATGTTTCTCGTTTATGGAGGTGATGAAGAGCTCGTCGTAAAGGGTTACGTTGATGCTAGCTTCGACATAGGTCTGGATGACTCTAAGTCACAAACCGGATACGTGTATATGTTGAATCATGGAGCAGTAAGCTGGTGCAGTTGCGAGCAGAGTGTCGTAGCGGGATCTACATGTGAAGCGGAGTACATGGGAGCCTTGGAGGCAGCGCATGAAGCAAAATGGATGAAGGAGTTCATCACCGACCTAGGAGTCATACCCAATGCGTCGGGGCCGATCACTCTCTTCTATGACAACACTGGAGCTATTGCCCTTGCCAAGGAGCCCAGGTTTCACAAGAAGACCAGGCACATCAAGCGTCGTTTCAACTCCATCCGTGAAAATGTTCAAGATGGAGACATAGATATTTGCAAAGCACATACGGATCTGAATGTCGCAGATCCGTTGACTAAACCTCTTCCGCGAGTAAAAGATGATCAACACCAGAACTCTATGGGTGTTCAATTCATCACAAAGTAACTAGATTATTGACTCTAGTGCAAGTGGGAGACTATTGGAAATATGCCCTAGAGGTAATAATAAAAGGATTATTATTATATTTCCTTGTTCATGATAATTGTCTTTTATTCATGCTATAATTGTATTATCTGGAAATCGTAATACACGTGTGAATACATAGACCACAACATATCCCTAGTGAGCCTCTAGTTGACTAGCTCGTTAATCAACAGATAGTCATGGTTTCCTGACTATGGACATTGGATGTCATCGATAACGAGATCACATCATTAGGAGAATGATGTGATGGACAAGACCCAATCCTAAGCATAGCACAAGATCGTGTAGTTCGTTTGCTAGAGCTTTTCCAATGTCAAGTATCTTTTCCTTAGACCATGAGATCGTGTAACTCCCGGATACCGTAAGAGTGCTTTGGGGGGCAAGCCAAACGTCACAACATAACTGGGTGACTATAAAGGTATATTGCGGGTATCTCCGAAAGTGTCTGTTGGGTTGACACGGATCGAGACTGGGATTTGTCACTCCGTATGACGGAGAGGTATCTTTGGGCCCACTCGGTGATGCATCATCATAATGAGCTCAAAGTGACCAAGTGTTTGGTCACGGGATCATGCATTACGGTACGAGTAAAGTGACTTGCCGGTAACGAGATTGAACGAGGTATTGGGATACCGACGATCGAATCTCGGGCAAGTAACATACCGATTGACAAAGGGAATTGTATACGGGGTTGCTTGAATCCTCGACATCGTGGTTCATCCGATGAGATCATCGAGGAGCATGTGGGAGCCAACATGGGTATCCAGATCCCGCTATTGGTTATTGACCGGAGAGCCGTCTCGGTCATGTCTACGTGTCTCCCGAACCCGTAGGGTCTACACACTTAAGGTTCGGTGACGCTAGGGTCGCAGAGATATTAGTATGCATCAAACCGAAAGTTGTTCGGAGTCCCGGATGAGATCCCGGACATAACGAGGAGTTCCGGAATGGTCCGGAGGTAAAGAATTATATATGGGAAGTCAAGTTTCGGCCATCGGGAAAGTTTCGGGGGTCACCTGTATTGTACCGGGACCACCGGAAGGGTCCCGGGGGTCCACTGGGTGGGGCCACCTATACCAGAGGGCCCCGTGGGCTGAAGTGGGGAGGGGAACCAGCCCTTGGTGGGCTGGTGCGCCCCCTTGGGCCCCCCTGCGCCTAGGGTTGGAAACCCTAGGGTGGGGGCGCCTCCACTTGCCTTGGGGGGCAAGCCACCCCCCTTGGTCGCCGCCCCCCTTGGAGATGGGATCTCCTAGGGCCGGCGCCCCCCTGGGGTCCTTATATAAAGAGGGGGGAGGGCAGCCGCACCCTTGCACTTGGCGCCTCCCTTCCCCCTTGCTACACCTCTCCCTCCCGCAGACGCTTGGCAAAGCCCTGCCGGAATCCCTGCTGCATCCACCACCACGCCGTCGTGCTGCTGGATCTTCATCAACCTCTCCTTCCACCTTGCTGGATCAAGAAGGAGGAGACGTCACGCTGACCGTACGTGTGTTGAACGCGGAGGTGTCGTCCGTTCGGTGCTAGGATCTTCGGTGATTTGGATCACGACGAGTACGACTCCCTCAACCTCGTTCTCTTGAACGCTTCCGCTCGTGATCTACAAGGGTATGTAGATGCACTCCCCTCTCTCGTTGCTAGATGAGCTCATAGATTGATCTTGGTGAATGTAGGAAATATTTTATTTTATGCAACGTTCCCCAACACTCACAAATACCGACAGGTATAGCAGTTGATTTATCAGCCATTTGCAAAGATATTTCAGTAGGTGTCAACTTATTCAATTCAAGTCTATGATATAAAGAGAGAGGCATAACACTAACACCGGCTCCAAGATCACATAAAGCAGTTCTAACATAATTTCTTTTAATGGAGCAAGGTATAGTTGGAACACCCGGATCTCCAAGTTTCTTTGGTTCCACCCTTAAAAGTGTAATTAGCAAGCATGGTGAAAATTTCAACTTCAGGTTTCTTTCTTTTGTTTGTAATGATAGCCTTCATATACTTAGCATAAGGATTTACTTTCAGCATATCAATAAAGTGCATACGTAAGAAAATAGGTCTAATCATTTCAGCAAAGTGCTCGAAATCCTCATCATCCTTTGACTTGGATGGTTTAGGAGGAAAGGGTATTGGTTTATGAACCCATGGTTCTCTTTCTTTACCGTGCTTCCTAGCAACAAAATCTCTCTTATCATAACATTGATTCTTTGATTGTGGGTTATCAAGATCAACAGCAGGTTCAATCTCTACATCATTGTCTTTGCTAGGTTGAGCATCAACATGAACATTATTATTAACATTATCACTAGGTTCATGTTCATCACCTGATTGTGTTTCAGCACTAGAGATAGAAATATCATTGGGATTCTCAGGTGTGTCTACAGTAGGTTCACTAGAAGCATGCAACGTCCTATCGTTTTTCTTATTCTTCTTTTTAGAAGAACTAGGTGCCTCTAAATTATTTCTCTGAGAATCTTGCTCGATTCTCTTAGGGTGGCCTTCAGGATACAATGGTTCCCGAGTCATTCTACCAGTTCTAGTAGCCACTCTAATAGCAAAGTCATTTTTATTATTCATATCATCAAGCAAATCATTTTGAGCTTTGAGTACTTGCTCAGCTTGAGTAGCAACCATAAAAGCATATTTGCTAACGCGGTGAAGTTCATCTTTAACTCTAGCCAGATTATCACCTACGCGTCCTATCTCGAAAGCATTAATCTTTAACTCTCTACCAACATAAGCATTAAAACTTTCTTGTCCAGCCATAAAGCCATCAAATTCATCTAAGCATGGGCTATGAAATTTAGTAAAGGGGACTTCAACTTTATCATATCTATAGAGAGAATTTACCTTTACTACCTGTGTCGGGTTATCAAGACAATGTAGTTCTTCAGGTGGTAAATTAAGACCATGTATTTCTTCAATAGGAGGTAAATTCTTAACATCTTCAGCTTTAAAACCTTTTTCTTTCATTGATTTCTTTGCCTCTTGCATATCTTCAGGACTGAGAAATAAAACACCTCTCTTCTTCGGAGTGGGTTTAGGAATAGGCTCAGGAGTTGGCTCAATTGGTTCAGGAATTACTTCAGGAACTGTCTCAGGAAGAGTCCAATTATTTTCATTAGTCAACATATTATTCAATAATATTTCAGCTTCGTCGCCTGTTCTTTCCCTGAAAACACAACCAGCACAACTATCCAAGTAGTCCTTGGAAGCATTGGTTAGTCCATTATAAAAAATGTCAAGTATTTCATTTTTCTTAAGAGGATGGTCAGGCAAAGCATTAATTAACCGGAGAAGCCTCCCCCAAGCTTGTGGGAGACTCTCTTCTTTGATTTGCACAAAATTATATATTTCCCTCAAGGCAGCTTGTTTCTTATGAGCAGGGAAATATTTAGCAGAGAAGTAATAAATCATATCCTGGGGACTACGCACACAACCAGGAGCAAGAGAATTATACCAAGTCTTAGCATCACCCTTTAATAAGAACGGAAATATCTTAAGGATATATAAATAGCGAGACTTCTCATCATTAGTAAATAGGGTGGCTATATCATTCAACTTGGTAAGATGTGCCTCAACAGTTTCAGATTCAAGGCCATAAAAAGGATCAGATTCAACTAAAGTAATAATATCAAGATCAACAGAGAATTCATAATCCTTATCAGTAACATAGATAGGTGAAGTAGCAAAAGCATGATCGGGTTTCATTCTAGCATTAAGAGACTGCTGCTTCCATTTAGCTAATAATTTCTTAAGATCATTTCTATCATTGCAAGCAAGAATTTCCATAGCAGCTGCTTCATTCATAACATAACCCTTAGGAACAATAGGTAATACATAATCATTGGGGAAACCTTCATCATCACTATCATCAATAATAGGTTCTTCAATATTTTCATTCCCCCTAACTCTAGCAAGTTGTTCATCTAGAAATTCACCTAATGGCAAAGTAGTATCACGCACAGAAGTAGTTTCATCATGCATAGCAGAAGTGGCATCATCAATAACATGCGACATATCAGAATTCATAGCAGTAGCGGGTTTAGGTGTCACACGCCTACTAATAATAGAAGGACAATCTAGTGCAGAGCTAGATGGCAGTTCCTTACCTCCCCTCGTAGTTGAGGGCAAAACAGTAGTTCGATCGTCTTTCAAGTTCTTCATAGTGATCAACAGATATAAATCCCAAGTGACTCAGAGAATAGAGCTATGCTCCCCGGCAACGGCGCCAGAAATTAGTCTTGATAACCCACAAGTAGGGGATCGCAACAGCTTTCGAGGGTAGAGTATTCAACCCAAATTTATTGATTCGACACAAGGGGAGCCAAAGAATATTCTTGAGTATTAGCAGTTGAGTTGTCAATTCAACCACACCTGGATAACTTAGTATCTGCAGCAAAGTATTTAGTAGCAAAAGTGGTATGATAATAAAGGTAATGGTAGCAAAAGTAAAGATAAATGTTTTTTGGGTTTTTGTAGTAGTTGTAACAGTAGCAACGGAAAAGTAAATAAGCGAAGAACAATATATCAAAAGCTCGTAGGCAATGGATCAGTGATGGATAATTATGCCGGATGCAATTCCTCATGCAATAGTTATAACATAGGGTGATATAGAACTAGCTCCAATTCATCAATGTAATGTAGGCATGTATTCCGTAAATAGTCATACGTGCTTGTGGAAAAGAACTTGCATGACATCTTTTGTCCTACCCTCCCGTGGAAGCGGGGTCCTAACGGAAACTAAGGGATATTAAGGCCTCCTTTTAATAGAGAACCAGAACAAAGCATTAGCACATAGTGAATACATGAACTCCTCAAACTACGGTCATCACCGAGAAGTATCCCGATTATTGTCACTTCGGGGTTCTCGGATCATAACACATAATAGGTGACTATAGACTTGCAAGATAGGATCAAGAACACACATATATTCATGAAAACATAATAGGTTCAGATCTGAAATCATGGCACTCGGGCCCTAGTGACAAGCACTAAGCATAGCAAAGTCATAGCAACATCAATATCAGAACATAGTGGATACTAGGGATCAAACCCTAACAAAACTAACTTGATTACATCGTAAATCTCATCCAACCCATCACCATCCAGCAAGCCTACGATGGAATTACTCACGCTCGGCGGTGAGCATCATGAAATTGGTGATGGAGGATGGTTGATGATGACGACGGCGACGAATCCCCCTCTCCGGAGCCCCGAACGGACTCCAGATCAGCCCTCCCGAGAGAGATTAGGGCTTGGCGGCAGCTCCGTGTCGTAAAATGCGATGAAACTTTCTCTCCGATTTTTTTCTCTCCGAACGTGAATATATGGAGTTGGAGTTGACGTCGGTGAAGGTCCAGGGGGCCCACGAGATAGGAGGCCGCGCCCTAGGGGGGGCACGCCCCCTGTCTCGTGGACAGGCTGTGGGCCCCCTGGCATTAATTCTTCCGCCAAAAATTCTTATAAATTCCAAAAAGTGCCTCCGTGGATTTCCAGGACATTCTAAGAACTTTTCTTTTCTACACATAAAGCAACATCATGGCAGTTCTGCTGAAAACAGCGTCAGTCCGGATTAGTTTCATTCAAATCATGCAAGTTAGAGTCCAAAACAAGGGCAAAAGTGTTTGGAAAAGTAGATACGTTGGAGACATATCAGTTTACACAAGGGAAAGTTTTACACTGGGCCTAAAACTAGTGGTTTGACCATCCCAACGATGCCCTACCGCACGTCTGCGTCGTTTCTCCTTGGTGAGGAATCCTTTGAGAGGAGGAGTCGATGGCCATCTGCAAGAAAGAAGGACCTAGAAAAGAGCCCTTGTATGACCATAAAGTAGGCATGTTTTAACGAACCTGCAGTGGGAAAAATGTTAAGGTCTGAATAGGGTCAAGCCATACTATAGACCTTTTCCGCGGTGTGCCTCCGGCGCTGCCGAAGGTATTTGAAGTGCGTAATTATGTACGGGTGGTACGTATGCCGCGACCTTATGGGGCGATCGGTGGAGGCTAAACTGCTATTCAAGCTCCGGATCCACCGAGCCATCGCTCTGTAATGTGGATCGGACTTGCTTAGCAGTGTCATGGGTCTTCATGACCAATGAGATATTTGGCTTAAGGAAGCCACTCTATACTTCGGCTGCTAGGGCCGCGGTGTGCTCCTCAATATGGAGGGAACGCTCCATATTTCCATTTATTGTGATGACGCCACGCGGTCCGGGCGAAAGCAGTTCGTCCAAGCAGTGCATGATAACCACTGCGAAAAGGGACGATATCGAAGATCAATTCTTCACTTTGAAAGTTGTCTGGAGATCTGAATACTACTTCTAGTGTTAAGGAGCCCATGCAGCGGGCCTCCACGCCGGGTATCACTCCTTTAAAGGTAGTGTTACTAGGCTTGATTCTTGACGGGTCGATTCCCATCTTACGGACAATGTCTTGATAGATCAAGTTGAGACTACTGCCGCCGTCCATAAGGACTCTAGTGAGATGGTATCTGCCGATGATGGGATCGAGGACCAGGGCCGCCGAACCTCTGTGGCGGATACTGGTTGGGTGGTCCTTGTGATCAAAGGTGATCAGACAAGCCGACCATGGGTTGAATTTTGGGGCGACAGGCTCTACGGCGTAGACGTCCCTTAATGCGCGCTTGCGCTCCCTCTTGGGGATGTGGGTGACATATATCATGCTCATAGTTTTCACCTCGGGGGAAACTTCTTCTGTCCCCCTGTGTTCGGAGGGCGGGGCTCATCATCGTCCTCGCTTTGAGGTCCTTTCCCCTTACGTTCGGCATTTAATTTACCGGCCTGTTTAAAAACCCAGCAGTTTTTGTTGGTGTGGTTGGCGGGCTTGTCCCGGGTGCCATGAATCTGGCAAGGCATATCCAGTATTTTATCCAAATTGGATGGACCATCCCTATTTCCTTTGAACGGCTTCTTCCGTTGGCCGGGTTTAGAGCCGCTGAATCTAGCGTTTACTGACGTATCCTCGATTCCTTCAATGTTGTTTTGACGCTTATTTTTGCTGTGTTGTGGCCTTCCATTGCCACCCTGGCCTCAGAGGTGCCGGGGTCACTAGTATTGTTGCTTCTATGAGCCAGCCAACTATCTTTGCCCACACAAAAGTGGGTCATAAGTATCTTTGCCCATAGTCTTGGGCTTTTCATGACCAAGGTGTCGGGCGAGCCATTCGTCACAGATACTGTGTTTAAATGCCGCTAAGGCTTCGATGTACGGATAGTTGAAAATTTGGTTCTTTTTAATTAAGAACCTAGTCCAGAGGCCGGCTGACTCTCCGGGTTGCTGGACTATGTGACTCAGGTCATCCGCGTCCGGTGGCCGGACATAAGTGCCCTAAAAGTTGTCCCGAAAAAGCGTCCTCTAAGTCCTCCCAACTGCCAATGGAGTTCTCTGGGAGGCTATTCAACCAGTGCCATGCTGGTCCTTTTAGCTTTAGGGGGAGGTATTGAAGGAAATATGCCCTAGAGGCAATAATAAAAGTTGTAACTTTATATTTCCTTATATCATGATAAATGTTTATTATTCATGCTAGAACTGTATTAACCAGAAACTTGATACATGTGGGAATACATAGACCACATTCCTCTACTTGACTAGCCATGGACATGTGTTGTCATTTGATGAATGGGATTGCATCATTAGGAGAATGATGTGATGGACAAGACCCATCCGTTAGCTTAGCATAATGATCATTCAGTTTTATTGCTACTGCTTTCTTCATGTCAAATATATAATCCTCCGACTATGAGATTATGCAACTCCCAGACACCGGAGGAATGCCTTCTATGCTATCAAACATCACAACGTAACTGGGTGATTATAAAGGTGCTCTACAGGTATCTCCAAAGGTGTTTGTTGGGTTGGCATAGATTGAGATTAGGATTTGTCACTCCGAGTATCGGAGAGGTATCTCTAGGCCCTCTCAGTAATGCACAGCATATGAAACCTTGCAAGCAATGTGACTAATGATTTAGTTACCGGATGATGCACTACAGAACAAGTAAAGAGACTTTCCGGTAACGAGATTGAACTAGGTATGGAGATACCAATGATCGAATCTCGGGCAAGTAACATACCGATGACGAAGGGAATAACATATGTTGACATTGCGGTTTGACCGATAAAATCTTCATAGAATATGTGGAAACCAATATGAGAAACCATGTTCCGCTATTGGTTATTGACCGGAGAGGTGTCTCAATCATGTATACATAGTTCTCGAACCCGTAGGGTCCGCACGCTTAACGTTCGATGATGATATGTATTATATGAGTTATGTGTTTTGGTGACCGAAGGTTGTCCGGAGTCCTGGATGAGATCACGGACATGAAGAGGAGTCCTGAAATGGTTGAGAGGTAAAGATTGATATATTGGAAGGTAGTATTCGGACACTGGAAGGGTTCCGGAGTGTATTGGGTACATACCAGAGTACCGAAGCGGTTACCGGAACCCCCCGATGAAAGATATGGGCCATATGGGCCATAGGAGGGAGGCTAACCAGACCACAAGGGGCCGATGCGCCCCCCCCCCCCACACACACACAAGGGAGGAGGCCCAATTGGAGTGGGGAAGGGGGCGGCGCCCCCCTTTCCTTCTCCTTCTCCCTCTCCTTCCCCCTTTCCCTCTCCGGTAAAAGGAAGGGGGTCCGAATTGGACTTCGAGTCCTAGTAGGACTCCTCCCCACTTGGCGCGCCCCTAGGGCCGGCGACCTCCCCTCTCCTCCTTTATATACGGGGGCAGGGGCACCCCAAAGCACAACAGTTGTTTCTTAGCCGTGTGCGGTGCCCCCCCCCCTCCACTATTTACTCCTCCGGTCATATTGTCGTAGTGCTTAGGCGAAGCCCTACGCGGATCACATCACCAACACCGTCACCACGCCGTCGTGCTGATGGAACTCATCGACTCCTTCGTACCTCTACTGGATCAAGAGTTCGACGGACGTCATCGAGCTAAACATGTGCAGAACTCGGAGGTGTCGTACATTCGGTACTTGATCGGTTGATTCGAGAAGACGCTCGACTACATCAACCGCGTTAAGTTAACGCTTCAGCTTTCGGTCTACGAGGGTACGTGGACATACTCTTCCTCTCTCATTGCTATGCATCTCCTAGATAGATCTTGCGTGAGCGTAGGAATTTTTTTGAAATTGCATGCTACATTTCCCAACAGTGGCATCCGAGCCAGGTCTATGCGTAGATGATATGCATGAGTAGAACACAAAGAGTTGTGGGCGGTGATCGTCATACTGCTTACCACCAATGTCTTATTTTGATTCGGCGGTATTGTTGGATGAAGTGGCCCAGACCAACCTTACATGACCACGTTCATGAGACCGGTTCCACCAACAGACATGCAACTAGTTTTGCATAAAGGTGGCTGGCGGGTATCTGTTTCCCCTACTTTAGTTGAATTGAATTTGATTGCGGCCGGTCCTTGTGAAGGTTAAAACAGCAAACTTTATAACTCACCGTTGTGGTTTTTGCGCCGTAGGTAAGTATTGTTCTTGCTAGAAGTCCGTAGCAGCCACGTAAAACTTGCAACAACAAAGTAGAGGACGTGTAACTTGTTTTTGCAGGGCATGTTGTGATGTGATATAGTCAAGACATGATGTGATATACATTGTTGTATGATATGAACATGGTTTGTAAAAGTTATCGGCAACTAGCGGGAGCCTTATGGTTGTCGCTTTATTGTATGAAATACAAACGCCATGTAATTGCTTTACTTTATCACTAAGCGGTAGCGATAGTCGTAGAAGCAATAGTTGGCGAGATGACCATGATGCTACGATGGAGATCAAGGTGTCAAGCCGGTGACGATGTAGATCATGGCGGTGCTTTGGTGATGGAGATCAAATGCACAACATGATGATGGCCATATCATGTCACATATTTTGATTGCATGTGATGTTTATCTTTATGCATCTTATTTTGCTTCGTACGGCGGTAGCATTATAAGATGATTCTCCCCGAGTATGCACCATTGAGAAAGTTCCTCATGCTGAGACACCATGTGATGATCAGGTGTGATAAGCTCTATGTTCAAATACAACGGGTGCAAGCCAGTTTTGCACATGCGGAATACTCGGGTTAAACTTGACGAGCCTAGCATATACAGATATGGCCTTAGAAAACTGGAGACCGAACGTTCAAACGTGAATCATATAGTAGATATGATCAACATAGTAATGTTCACCATTGATGAAGACTCCATCTCACGTGATGATCGGACATGGTTTAGTTGATTTGGATCACTTATCATTTAGATGACTTGAGGGATTTCTCTAAGTGGGAGTTCTTAAGTAATATGATTTATTGAACTTAATTTATCATGAACTTAGTCCTGATAGTATTTGCAAATTATGTTGTAGATCAATAGCTCGCATTGTAGCTTCCCTGTGTTTTTTGATATGTTCCTAGAGAAAACTAAGTTGAAAGATGATAGTAGCAATGATGCGGACTGGGTTCATGATCTGAGGTTTATCCTCATTGCCGCACAGAAGAATTATGTCCTTGATGCACCGCTAGGTGGCAGACCTATTGCAGGAGCATATGCAAATGTTATGAACGTTTGGATAGCTCAATATGATGACTACTTGATAGTTTAGTGCACCATGCTTTACGGCTTAGAACCAGGACTTCAAAAATGTTTTGAACACCACGGAGCATACGAGATGTTCCAAGAGCGGAAATTGGTATTTCAGACTCATGCTCGTGTCGAGAGGTATGAGACACTCTGACAAGTACTTCGCCTAAAAGATGTAGGAGAATAGCTCAGCTTGTGAGCATGTGCTTAGAATGTCTGGGTACTACAATCGCTTGAATCAAGTGGGAGTTAATCTTCCAGATAAGATAGTGATTTACAAAGTTCTATAGTCACCATCGAACTTCGTGATGAACTATAATATGCAAGGGATGAGGAAAGCGATTCCCAAGCTCTTCGTGATGCTGAAATCGATGAAGGTAGAAATAAAAAAACATCAAGTGTTTCAAGAAAAAGGGCAAAAGGAGAGAAATGGAACTTCAAGAACAACAACAAGCAAGTCGTCAAGAAGCCCAAAGCTGAACCTAAGCCTGAAACTCAGTGCTACTACTTCAAAGGAAATGGTCACTGGAAGCGGAACTACCCCAAATATTTGGCAGATAAGAAGGATGGCAAAGTGAATAAAGGTATATTTGATATACATGTTATTGATGTGTACCTTACTAGTGCTTGTAGTAGCCACTGGGTATTTGATACCTGTTCGGTTGCTAAGATTAGTAACTTGAAACAGGAGTTGCAGAATAAATAGAGACTAGTTGAGGGTGAAGTGACAATGTCTGCTGGAAGTGGTTCCAAGATTGACATGATCATCATTGCATACTCCCTGTCCTTTCAGGATTAGTGTTGAACCTAAATAAATGTTATTTGGTGTTTGCGTTGAGCATGAATATGATTAGATCATGTTTATCGCAATACGGTTATTCATTTAAGACAGAGAATAATTGTTATTCTGTTTACATGAATAAAACCTTCTATGGTCATACACCCAATGTTAATGGTTTATTGAATCTTGATCGTAGCGATACACGTATTCATAATATTGATGCCAAAAGATGCAAAGTTGATAATGATAGTGCAACTTATTTGTGGCACTGCCGTTTGGGTCATATCGGTATAAAGCGCATAAAGAAACTCCATGCAAGTGGATTTTTGGAATCACTTGGTTATGAATCATTTGATACTTGCGAACCGTGCCTTATGGGCAAGATGACTAAAGCTTTGTTCTTCGGAACAATGGAACGAGCTAATGAATTATTGGAAATAATACATACCAATGTATGCGGTCCGATGGGTATTGAAGCTCGTGGCAGGTATCGTTATTTTCTGACCATCACAGATGATTTGAGTAGATATGGGTATGTCTACTTAATGAAACACAAGTCTGAAATGATTGAGAAGTTTAAAGAATTTCAAAGCAAAGTGGAGAATCATGGTAACAAGAAATAGAGTTTCTATGATTTGATCGTAGAGGCAAATATTTGAGTTACGAGTTTGGCCTTCATTTAAAACAATGTGGAATAGTTTCACAGCTCACGCCACCTGGAACACCACAATGTAATGGTGTGTCCGAACATCGTAACCGCACTTTATTAGATATGGTGTGTTTGTCTCTTACCAATTTACCACTATTGTTTTGGGGTTATGCATTAGAGACAGCCATTCACGTTAAACAGGGCACCGTCAAAATCTGTTGAGATGACACCATATGAACTATGGTTTGGCAAGAAACCTAAGTTGTCATTTCTTAAAGTTTGGGGTTGCGACACTTATGTCAAAAGGCTTCAGCCTGATAAGCTCGAACACAAATTGAAGAAGTGTGTCTTCATAGGATACCCCAAGGAAACAATTGGGTACACCTTCTACCACAAATCCAAAGGCAAGATCTTTGTTGCCAAGAATGGAACCTTTCTAGAGAAGGAGTTTCTCTCGAAAGAAGTGAGTGGGAGGAAAGTAGAACTTGATGAGGTAATTGTACCTTCTCTCTAATTGGAAAGTAGCACATCAGAGAAATCCGTTCCCGTGATGCCTACACCAACTAGAGAGGAAGCAAACGATAATGATCATGAAACTTCAGATCATATTACTACTGAAACTTGTAGGTCGACTAGAGCACGATCCGCACCAGAGTGATATGGTAATTCTGTTCTGGAAGTCATATTATTAGATCAAGGTGAACCTACGAACAATGAAGCTACGATGAGCCCAGATTCTGATAAATGGCTTGAGGCCATGAAATCTAAGATAGGATCCATGTATGAGAACAAAGTGTGGACTTTGGTGGACTTGCCCGATGATCGGCAAGCCATTGAGAATAAATTGATCTTCAAGAAGAAGACTGATGCTGATGGTAATGTTACTATTACAAAGCTCGACTTGTCGTGAAAGGTTTTCGACAAGTTCAAGGAGTTGATTACAATGAGACCTTCTCACCCGTAGTGAGGCTTAAGTCCGTCCAAATCATGTTAGAAATTGCCGTATTTTATAATTATGAAATCTGCCAAATGGACGTCAAAACTGCATTCCTTAATGGATTTCTCAAAGAAGAGTTATATATGATGCAACCAAAAGGTTTTCTCGATCCTAAAGGTGCTAACAAAGTGTGCAATCTCTAGCGATCCATCGATGGAGTGGTGCAAGCATTTCGGAGTTGGAATATACGCTTTGATGAGGTGATCAAAGCATATGGTTTTATACAGACTTATGGTGAAGCCTGTATTTACAATAAAGTGAGTGGGAGCTCTGCAGCATTTCTGATATTATATGTGGATGACATATTGTTGATTGGAAATGATATAGAATTTCTGGATAGCATAAAAGGATACTTGAATAAGAATTTTTCAATGAAAGACCTTGGTGAAGCTGCTTATATATTGGGCATCGAGATCTATAGAGATAGATCGAGACGCTTAATAGGAGTTTCACAAAGCACATTCCTTGATAAAGTTTTGAAGAAGTTCAAAATGAATCAGTCAAAGAAAGGGTTCTTGCCTATGTTACAAGGTGTGAAGTTGAGTTAGACTCAAAGCCCGACCAGTGCAGAAGATAGAGAGAGAATGGAAGTCATTCCCCATGCCTCAGCCATAGGTTCTATCATGTATGCTATGCTGTGTACCAAACCTGATGTGTGCCTTGCCATCAGTTTGGCAGGGAGGTGCCAAAGTAAACCGGGAGTGGATCACTAGACAGCGGTCAAGAACATCCTGAATTACCTAAAAAGGAGCAAGGATATTGTCGGTGTCAAAACCGGCGGATCTCGGGTAGGGGGTCCCGAACTGTGTGTCTAGGCGGATGGTAACAAGAGACAAGGGACACGATGTTTTACCCAGGTTCGGGCCCTCTTGATGGAGGTAAAACCCTACGTCCTGCTTGATTAATATTGATGATGTGTGTTACAAGAGTGGATCTACCACGAGATCAAGGAGGCTAAACCCTAGAAGCTAGCCTATGGTATGATTGTTGTTCGTCCTATAGACTAAAGCCATCCGGTTTATATAGACACCGGAGAGGGCTAGGGTTACACAGAGTCGGTTACAATGGTAGGAGATTTACATATCCGTATCGCCAAGCTTGCCTTCCACGCCAAGGAAAGTCCCATCCGGACACGGGACGAAGTCTTCAATCTTCTATCTTCATAGTCTTGGAGTCCGGCCAATGATGATAGTTCGGCTATTCGGACACCCCCTAGTCCAGGACTCCCTCAGTAGCCCCCGAACCAGGCTTCAATGACGACGAGTACGGCGCGTATGTTGTCTTCGGCGTTTGCAAGGCGGGTTCTCCTTCATGCTCCATGTGTTTGCCGGATAGTGTCCGGTTGCTTCATAAATGTTGCGCTCCTTGGCTTCCACGTCCAATAATGGCCTTCTTCCACGTGTCGTACGAATGCGAAAAGCCAGGGTATTCTTACGTTTTACCCCCTAGCTGCGCGAATAAGCTGCCTATAAGAGAGGCGAGGATCCAAATCCAAATCACACCATCCTCCTTCCGCAAGTGCTCATCGAGGCGCATCTGACAAAAAATCCATTCCAACATGGACAGCCGACGTGGCTCCTCTTCTCGCGCTCCCAGTCCTCAGCCAGGAGATTGGAGGAGATGCTCAGTCCCGCATAGCGAGTTAGTGACGCTCCAAACAGAGGGATACCTTCCCCCGGCCTTTATGGTTCCGGTTCGAGTCGGACTGGCCACCTACAAGGGTGGGAAGCAGGCGGAGAGCGTCCCCAATCCCTCCAAAGGAGAGCGGGTATGCTTCGTCCCCTACTTAATAAGGGGACTCAGATTTCCTATACATCCGTTTCTCCGGGGGCTCCTAGAGTTCTATGGACTCCAACTTCACCACCTCACGCCTGCCTCCATTTTGCACATCGCGGGCTTTGTAGCTCTTTGCACATCAAGCCCCATTTTGCGCTGTGGAAGAGGTCGTTTTGCCTTGTACCCCGTTCTCACGGGGGGTCGATATATCAAGTGGGCGGAGCCGAAATATGGCGCGTCGCCGGGACCGGATATCTATCCGGAATCACGAAGAAGGCGTCCGAAGACTGGCCTTCGGAGTGGTTCTATATGGAAGACGCCCCGCTGCCAAATCCAGTTCGGATCGGCCTCCCGGAGTTTAGCAATGCTCCTCTGAAGAAACGCCTGAGTTGGCGCCCGCGGAGCCCTCAACGGGAAGATGATAGGAGCGTCCACTATCTGATGGGCCGGATACGGCTACTAGCCCATTCCGGATTAACCATGATTGGAGTCATGGCCACATGCATTATGCGAGGGGTGCAGCCGCTCCAATATAGGGGCCACCCCATGTGGGATTTTAACGGGGAGAATGACGCCACCCGTCATGGCCGCACGGGGCCGGGATCGGCCGACGATCTGGTGAAGATCTTGTCCGGCTTGTACAAGGGGAAGAAGGAGGACTTCCTCCGCACGAATCCATTGAATGGATTCTCCATGAATAACCCTCGAAGCTAGGTAAGCGGACGCTTATATATCTGATCCGTGCTTTCAAAGATAAGTGTCTTACTTTATGATTTCGACGCAGGAAATACGCCGGGATGTGGCGGGCATAGAAAGCCCAACTCCACAACCTGAGGATCCGGGAAGATCCCTTGATCCGGCCTCCGAAGAGGATCCGGACATAAAGGTGGATTTGATTGACGGGGCGTTCCACCAGCTCAGCATAGACAATGCTTTAGTCGCCATTACGGCTGACTACCCCGGCTTATGTCCGGCTTCTCAGGTGAGTACGACCGAAGTCCTGACACCGTCACCTTTTTAATGCCTATTTATGACCACCGTGTACCAATGGTGCTTGGCAGGGGGTGCCTTTACAGCGGGAAGCCGAGCCCGCGGTGACTGGCCAAACGAGGTCAGTGCGGCCTAGCAGGCAGAAGAGGAGTGCGGCGCGAATCGAAACATTGCCGCAAAGGTATGGTGCACCATTGTCTTTTTAAGGGAAATACTCCTAGGAGGCATATTAATGCTCATGATTCTTCCAGGAGAAAGAGCGCTCGCCGGACTGAGTCCGAAGAGGGTGCCCACCAAGCCTCCGCCAGCCAGGCTCCAACGCCTGGTCCGGAGGGGGAGGTGAGCGCAAGGCGCGAGCCGGATGCTCCTCCAATGGAGGATGCCGACAGGTTGTCCGCCACCAGATCTGAGGTGGAGAGTGCCATGAATCACAAGCATCGTCGGACAGTTCTTCGTGATGCGTGTTTCTCCCCTGAGGCGTTAAATGCCTTTAATGCGGGAGATGCGCACCTCCGTGCTGCTCAAGATGGTTTAACCAGAGCCATGGAGCAGAATGTAAAGGACAAACAGGTAAGGAATTTTAATAGTTATATATGTCAGTAGCCCCCGAGACTTAAAATAGTTAAACTAACTGATTTAAGGATCATTTGTAATGCAGGATCTTACCAAGAAGAATACCCACCTGTCCCAGGAGCTTCAAGAATGCAAGGCCCAACTTGAGGTCGCACTAGCCGCTGCCGGGGGAGCCACGGAGACCCCCTCTGGTAATTCATATTTTGAAAAAAGAAGTAGTTTATGAGGTGCGGCGTGTGTGTATAGTCTGACAATAATATTGCAGAGGGTGCCGGACTAGATCCGGACAAGCAACAGCTGCTGCGCCAGTTGAAGGCCAGCGAGAGGGTGCTTATGAGGGTGCAGCAGGAGAGGAACAAACTCCAAGATGCCAACACCCAGCTGGACGAAGAACTAAAAGGTGTTCAGGTCCAGCTGTCTAACTCCGTAAAGGAGAATGGGCGGCTTCGTCGCGGCATTTATAGTAAGTGCTTGAGCAAACTCTTTTGAAAAGAAGAGTTCGGCGAGGAAGTCGATTGACAGAAATGTGTCTGTAGGTGTGCTCACGGGTCGTCCGGCGGAGGAGATGCCTGGTTCCACGGGAGACCTTCTTCCCGAGCTGCTGCAACTGCACGAACGTGTTTGGCAGGCGATGAGCAGCGTTGTTTATGCCTTATGGCCTTCCGTCTCCCTACCCGAGGGTCTTGGAGGGCTTGCTGAGAAGCTTCAGGGAGTACGGCGGCGTCTCCGCCTATGGAGAATATCGGCCTGCCGTCAAGGCGCCAGGGAGGCCTGGGCCATGGTGAAGACGCGGTACCCGAAGGCTGACCCAAACCACATGGCCGAGGTCGGACCTGTGGGGCCCGATGGGAAGGAGATCCCTGTGAGCCTGATGTATGGCCAAGTAGAGTTGGCCGCGAAATATTCCCAACAGGACTATAAATTAGACAGCCTGTTAGATGGGATTGAAGAGGAGTACAATCAGTCAGTTTGACGATGTAATTTTTAAAATGACATGTAAAATGCCTTCTAGCCGGATTGTAGATCGTTTGTCTTTGCGGACCTTTTCGCTTCAACCTCGGGACCCAACAGTCTGGAGTGTGTCCGAATACCCTCACGGTTATGAAAGAACCGGGGCATGCATGGAGACAAGGCGTAGGGGTCATAATTGCTTTATCAGACAAGTGCCCAACTAGCTATGTTATATTACATGGTTAGTAAGAAACATCTTCCAGGGAGAATAGTTCCGTTAAGGGTTCCTTTCCCTGGGAGGCATGCCCTAAAGTGCATGTCCGGACTGTGAAAATAGCAGAAAAAGCATCTGGGGGCAGATAAATAAGTAAGTAATAAATCATCTTTCAGGTCACCGACCGAATATTCCCTTAAGAACACTAGCCCTCGGCTTCACCCAGTCTGAGGTACACATCCGGCTGACCCGGCAGTAACAATCACAGAGGTGCTCCCTTTACCTCCTAGCCGAACAATCGGGAACGTAGGGGTAAGCACAAGAGCCAGGTAACCCGGCTTGGCCAAAACTTAAGTCATATCGATGCATATAATGGTGATCAAAAGGTACATGCGGAAGTGTGACACATGTGGTGGGCATGAAGCCCATATAAATAAGCTTCTGTTAAAGAAGTCCCCAGGTATAACGAGTGCGAGTAGCACATCGAGTGAGTGCGAACAAAGCGCAGATTAGCCCTCAAGAGGTTTGTACTGAAAGAGGGAGGAAAAAGGAGGGAAAACAAAGACAGCGAAAAAACATGAAAGGTGGACGGAGGAAGGAGACGAACCCTGAGTCCGGCGCTAGGCGTAAAATCTTCGAAGACGGGCTGCGTTCCATGGGTTTGGCTCGAGTCAGTTGTCAGATGCGTTGCGTAGACGGTATGCACCGCCGGTAAGGACTTGGTCGATGATGAAGGGACCTTCCCATTTGGGCTTAAGTTTGTCCTTTTTCTTGTCCTACAGGCGTAAAACTAGCTCGCCAACATTGTAAGTTTTGGCCCGTACTTCTCTGCTTTGATATCTTCGAGCCTGCTGTTGATAGAATGCGGAACGGGATTTTGACACGTCGCGCTCCTCCTTTAAAGCGTCCAAACTGTCCTGCCGATCCAACTCGGCTTCTCTTTCCTCGTACATGCACACGCGAGGTGAGTCATGAATTATATCGCAGGGCAAAACTGCCTCAGCGCCGTATACCATAAAAAATGGTGTGAATCCGGTTGTGCGGTTTGGCGTGGTCCGCAGCCCCCAGAGTACGGAGTCGAGCTCCTCTACCCAGTGCGTGTTAGATTCTGTGAGGGACCGCACTAATCTGGGTTTGATGCCGCTCATGATTAGACCATTTGCTCGTTCCACTTGACCATTAGTTTGAGGGTGGTAGACTGAAGCGTAGTCGAGCTTGATGCCCATGTTTTTGCACCAGAGTTTAACCTCGTCGGCCGTGAAATTCGTGCCATTATTAGTGATGATGCTATGGGGGACGCCAAAACGGTGTACTACCCCGGATATGAAGTCTATCACAGGTCCGGATTCTGCCGTTTTAACCGGCTTGGCCTCTATCCATTTGGTGAATTTGTCCACCATGACCAATAAGTATTTATGCTTGTGGGTTCCCCCTTTAAGGGGTCCAACCATGTCAAGCCCCCAGACCGCGAACGGCCAAGTAATGGTTATAGTTTTGAGGGAGGTGGGTGGCATGTGGCTCTGATTAGCAAAGAGCTGGCAACCGACGCATCGTTGGACTAAGTCCTGAGCATCTGCCCGGGCGGCCGGCCAATAAAATCCTGTACGGAAGGCCTTGCCCACAGGTGTCCGGGCGGTGGCGTGGTGCCCGCCAAGTCTGGCGTGAATTTCAGCCAGGAGATTTCGCCCTTCCTCTTCGGAGATACACCTTTGAAGGACTCCGGTTGTACTTTTCTTATAAAATTCTCCCTCATGGACCTTGTAGGCTTTAGATCGCCGAACTATGCAGCGGGCCTCATTTTGGTCTTCAGGAAGTTCCTGCCTGATTAAGTAGGCTAGGAATGGTTCGGTCCACGGGGCAATTACTGCCAGTATTTCGTGGGCTGAATCTGTTATTTCATTGGTTGAGCCACCGATTGTGTCAGAATGTTCTGCGTTAGGTGATGCAGTTGGTTCCGGATTGTTATTTCCGGACTCCTCTTCCCATAATACGGATGGCTTAAAGAGCCGCTCCAGGAAGATGTTTGGAGGGACGGCGTCGCGTTTTGCGCCGATGCGTGCCAACACGTCTGCTGCCTGGTTATTATCCCGGGCTACATGGTGGAATTCGAGTCCTTCGAACCGGGCTGACATTTTTAGGACGGCGTTACGGTAGGCTGCCATTTTCGGATCCTTGGCGTCAAAGTCTCCATTTACTTGGGATATTGCAAGGTTTGAATCCCCGCGCACCTCTAGGCATTGAATACCCATGGAGATTGCCATCCGGAGGCCATGTAGAAGGGCCTCGTATTCGGCTGCATTGTTGGAGTCCGTGTACATTATTTGAAGCATGTATTGGACTGTGTCTCCGGTTGGGGACGTCAAGACGACGCCAGCCCCCAAGCCAGCCAACATTTTGGAGCCGTCGAAATGCATGATCCAATTGGAGTATGCGCCGTACTCTTTAGGGAGTTCGGCTTCGGTCTATTCGGCGATGAAGTCAGCCAGGACTTGCAATTTTATAGCTCGCCGTGGTTTGTAGGTTATGTCAAATGGTAAGAGCTCAATGGCCCATTTTGCAATCCTGCCCGTCGCGTCGCGATTGTTTATAATATCGTTGAGAGGTACTTCGGAGGCCACCATTATGGAACACTCTTGAAAGTAGTGTCGCAGCTTCTGGGATGCCATGAACACCGCATACGCTATCTTTTGATAATGTGGGTAACGGGACTTGCATGGAGTTAAGACAGTGGATACATAGTACACTGGTTTTTGAAGAGGGAATTTGTGCCCTTCTGTTTCTCGTTCGACGATGAGTACCGCGCTGACAACTTGATGTGTTGTTGCGATATATAATAACATCGGTTCGCCCAGGTTGGGCGCGGCCAAGACCAGATTTGTCGCCAATACGGCCTTGATTTCTTAGAGTCCGTCCGTGGCAACATCCGTCCATTCGAAATGTTCGGTGCGCCTGAGGAGGCGGTAGAGGGGCAGTGCCTTTTCTCCCAAACGGGAGATGAAGCGGCTGAGAGCCGCCACGCATCCAGTTAGTTTTTGTATTTGCTTGAGGTCTTTTGGGATATCCAATTGTGACAGAGCTCGGATCTTGGCTGGGTTTGCTTCAATTCCTCTACCGGATACAATGAAGCCCAAGAGCTTTCCGGCTGGTATGCCGAAAACACATTTTTCCGGGTTGAGCTTAATGTCATATGCTCGGAGATTGTCGAATGTCACCCTCAAGTCGTCTACTAGGGTTTCGACGTGTTTGGTCTTCACGACGACATCATCTACGTATGCCTCTACTGTTTTGCCTATCTGGGTGGCTAGACATGTCTGAATCATGCGCTGATATGTTGCGCCGGCGTTTTTGAGTCCGAAGGGCATTGTGTTGAAGCAGAATGGTCCGTATGGAGTAATAAATGCCGTTGCGGCCTGGTATTTTTCCTCCATCTTGATTTGATGGTATCCGGAGTATGCGTCGAGGAAGCACAATGAGTCGTACCCTGCGGTAGCATCGATGATTTGGTCAATGCGAGGGAGAGGGAAAGGGTCCTTTGGACAGGCCTTGTTAAGGTCTTTGAAATCGACACAAAGGTGCCAGGATTTGTCCTTTTTTGGTACCATTACCAGGTTGGCTAGCCAGTCCGGATGTTTTATATCTCTGATGAATCCGGCTTCTAAGAGTTTGGCTAGCTCCTCTCCCATTGCCTATCTTTTGTGTTCGGAAAATCGCCGAAGAGCCTATTTGACTGGCTTGAATCCTTTTAGGATATTTAGGCTGTGTTCTGCCAGCCTGCGTGGGATTCCTGGCATGTCTGAAGGGTGCCAGGCGAAAATGTCCCAATTTTCCCGAAGGAATTCTCATAGTGCGGCTTCTACATCAGGATTTAATTGTGCCCCAATGGAGGCCGCCTTTGTGGGGTCCATTGGATGGACCTGGAATTTGACTATTTCGTCTGCTGTTTTAAAAGAGGTGGACTTAGACCTCTTATCGAGTATCACATCGTCCCTATCCACCATGGAGTGCAGCGCAGTGAGTTCCTCCGCCGCTAGGGCTTCGGATAATGCCTCTAGGGCCCGTGCGGCTGTCTTATTTTCAGCGCGGAGTGCTATATCTGGATCACTGACGAGAGTGATTATTCCATTGGGCCCGGGCATTTTGAGCTTCATGTACCCGTAATGGGGTATAGCTTGGAAGATTGTGAATGCCTCCCGCCCTAACAAGGCGTGATATCCGCTGCCGAATGGGGCCACTTGGAACGTGACCTCTTCGGACCTGTAGTTGTCCGGCGAGCCGAACACTACATCTAGTGTGATTTTTCCTGTGCAGCGTACTTCTCGACTAGGGATTATTCCCCTGAAGGTTGTGCTGCTCTGCTCAATGCGGCTCTAGTCAATTTCCATTTTTTGAAGGGTTTCCTCGTAGATGAGGTTTAATCCGCTGCCGCCATCCATGAATACCTTGGTAAGACGAAAGCCGTCCACTATCGGACTGAGGACCAATGCGGCTGGTGCTCGAGCTGTTCGGAATTTAGGTTCATCGCTGGCATTGAAGGTGATAGCCGTGTCGCTCCATGGATTTGTTGTTGCTACTTGGTAGACTTCGACGAGGCTGCGGATTGTTCGCTTCCGCATGTTATTTGATGCGAAAGTCTCGAAGACTATTAATACCGTACTGGTACTGCTGGGCTAGTTGCCTGGGGCTAGAAAGCCTTCGCCACTTTTGGCCACCTGCCGTAGTATCCAACATGCTCGAAGGCTATGTGTTGGAGTGGCGCCCTCCGTACTGTGGATTTTGCAGGGTTCATTGAGCCATCCCTCCAGTACGGTTCCGTGCTCTTTAGGGGTTTTTTGCTTTTTTGTTTTTAATCCAGGTGCTTGAGTATGACGCACCCTTTTATTTCGGACTGGGGTTGTATTCTAGGCTGGATTGTCCCAAAACTTGGTTTCGGTTTTCCAGGCACTCTCCATCGCACAGTATTTTTGTACAATGGTCGCTAGGTCGGCGAAGCGTGTAACTTCGCGACGACTTATGGCGTTTATGATTCCCTTGTCCGTGCAATTGTTGCAAAAAATTGAAATCGCGCTTTCTTCACGGCAGTCCTTTATCCTGTTCATAACCAGGAGGAATCTAGCCCAGTAATGATGTACTGTTTCATCGGGCTCTTGCCGTATTTGAGATAGATCGCTTATGTTTGGGTGGGCGGGTGGAATTAAGTTCGGCACCCCACCCGATCTGAGGCTCAAAGGCCAAGAAGTTTCCGGATTTTGAAGCTTGGTTTGTTGGATGCCTTCCAACAAATCTGGTCCGATTCCTGACTTTAGGTTCAGTGTTTGATTGACGTCCGTCCCTCCGCGGGAATCCGGCATGGAGGGATCGGGAATCCGGACATAGCTGGTTTTTAACATAGAAGAAGAGTCGCCGCATTGTTCCTCTACCACAACAACGTGGTGGGTAGCCTGGGGAGAGTTAATTTCTCTCAGATCGGTTTTAGGCCCAATCTGATCATAGTCTGTAGCGACTCCCAGGGCGGTGATGCGATCCAAGAGCTCGTTCACGGAGGAGAGCTCCATCGGATCTAGCTGCTCGGCGAATTCCAAGCTGACGTGAAGATCGCTTTTGATGACCTGAGAGGTCATCGTCGGAGCGGTGGCCGAACAGGCGGTCATAAGAAAACCACCTAGCCGGATAGTTTGGCCGGCAGCCAAAGCTCCCTTGACGACGGCGCCGTCTTTAAAGACGGGAAAAGGCATCCTTCCTGATTGCGACGGCACAGAGGAACTCTCAATGAAAGCACCAATGTCGGTGTCAAAACCGGCGGATATCGGGTAGGGGGTCCCGAACTGTGCGTCTAGGCGGATGGTAACAGGAGACAAGGGACACGATGTTTTACCCAGGTTCGGGCCCTCTTGATGGAGGTAAAACCCTACGTCCTGCTTGATTAATATTGATGATGTGTGTTACAAGAGTGGATCTACCACGAGATCAAGGAGGCTAAACCCTAGAAGCTAGCCTATGGTATGATTGTTGTTCGTCCTATAGACTAAAGCCATCCGGTTTATATAGACACCGGAGAGGGCTAGGGTTACACAGAGTCGGTTACAATGGTAGGAGATCTACATATCCGTATCGCCAAGCTTGCCTTCCACGCCAAGGAAAGTCCCATCCGGACACGGGACGAAGTCTTCAATCTTCTATCTTCATAGTCTTGGAGTCCGGCCAATGATGATAGTTCGGCTATCCGGACACCCCCTAGTCCAGGACTCCCTCAGATATGCTTCTCATTTATTGGGGTGAAGAAGAGGTTGTCGTAAATGGTTACGTCGATGCTAGCTTCGACACTGATCCGGATGACTCTAAGTCACAAACCGGATACGTATTTATATTGAATGGTGGAGCTGTCAGTTGGTGCAGTTCCAAGCAGAGCATCGTGGCGGTATCTGCGTGTGAAGCGAAGTACATAGCTGCTTCGGAAGCAGCTCATGAAGGAGTCTGGATGAAGGAGTTCATATCCAATCTGGGTGTAATACCCAGTGCATCGGGTCCAATGAAAATCTTCTGTGACAACACTAGAGAAATTGCCTTGGCGAAGGAATCCAGGTTTCACAAGAGAACCAAACACATCAAGAGATGCTTTAACTCCATTCATGAAAAGGTCAAGGATGAAGTCATAGAGATTTGCAAAATACATACGGATCTGAATGTGGCAGATCCGTTGACTAAGCCTCTTCCGCGAGCAAAACATGATCAACACCAAGACTCCATGGGTGTTAGATTCATTACAATGCAATCTAGATTATTGACTCTAGTGCAAGTGGGAGACTGAAGGAAATATGCCCTAGAGGCAATAATAAAGTTGTTATTTTATATTTCCTTATTCATGATAAAGGTTTATTATTCTTGCTAGAATTGTATTGGTCGGAAACTTAAATGCATGTGTGAATACATAAACAAATACCGTGTCCCTAGTAAGACTCTACTAGACTAGCTCATTGATCAAAGATGGTTAAGGTTTCCTCACCATAGACATGTGTTGTCATTTGATAACGGGATCACATCATTAGGAGAATGATGTGATGGATAAGACCCATCCGTTAGCTTAGCATATTGATCGTTCATGTTATTGCTATTGCTCTCTTAATGTCAAATACATATTCCTTCGACTATGAGATTATGCAACTCCCGGATACCGAAGGAATACCTTATGTGCTATCAAACATCACAATGTAACTGGGTGAGCATAAAGATGCTCTACAGGTATCTCCGTAGGTGTTTGTTGATTTGGCATAGATCGAGATTAGAATTTGTCACTCCGAGTATCGGAGAGGTATCTCTGGGTCCTCTCAGCAATACACATCATAAGAAGCCATGCAAGCAAACTGACTAATGAGTTAGTTGCAAGATGATGTATTACGGAATGAGTAAAGAGACTTGCCGGTAACGAGATTGAACTAGGTATGAAGACATCGACGCTCGAATCTCGGGCAAGTAACATACTGATAGACAAAGGGAATTACGTATGTTGTCATAATGATTCGACCGATAAAGATCTTCGTAGAATATGTAGGAGCCAATATGCGCATCCAGGCTCCGCTATTGGTTATTGACCGGAGAGGTGTCTCGGTCATGTCTACATAGTTCTCGAACCCGTAGGGTCCGCACGCTTAACGTTCGTTGACGATATAGTGCTATATGAGTTATATGATTTGGTGACTGAATGTTGTTCGGAGTCCCAGATGAGATCACGGACATGATGAGGAGTCTTGAAATGGCTGAGAGGTAAAGATTGATATATAGGACGATGGTATTTGGATACCGAAAGTATTTCGGAGTGTACCGGGTTTTCATTGGAGTATCGGAGGGGGTACCGGACAACCCCGAGAGGTTAGTGGGCCTATTGCGCCATTAGAGGGGAGCACACCTTCCCATGAGGGGCCGGCTCACCCCCCCCCCCCAATGGCAGCCGCCCAAGTGGGGAAAGGAAGGGGGGATTTGGCCTCCTCCTTCCTTCCTCTCCCCCCTTTCCTTCCTCCCTCCGACAAATATGGCAGGGAGGGCGCGGTCAAGGGCAGGAACCCAAGTAGGATTCAGACCTACTTGGGGCGCCCCTTGGCCTCTCCCCTCTCCCTCCCATATATATATATATATATATATATATATATATATATATATATATATGTGTGTGTGTGTGTGTGTGTGTGTGTGTGTGTGTGTGTGTGTGTGTGTGGAAGGGGGTGCCTAGCACACCCAGAACAAGTTCTTAGCCGTGTGTGGCGCCCCCTCCACCGTTTACACCCCCGGTCATATTTTCGTAGTGCTTAGGTGAAGCCCTGTGGAGATCACTTCACCATCACCGTCACTACGCCATCGTGTTGCCGGAACTCATCCACTACCTCGCCGTCTTGCTGGATCAATAAGGCGGAGGACATCACCGAGCTGAACATGTGCTTAACACGGAGGTGTCGTACGTTCGGTACTCGATTTACGAAAAGGGTTTTCCCCTGCTTTATATTATAAAGCAACAACCAACCGATACAACAAGCTTGCTGGGGCCGCGGCACAAACAAGCCCAAAAGAAAAAAATGAGAGAAAGAAAGATAAACAAATGCCGACGCCGACAGCTCAACTAAGCGAAGATGGCCGATATCCGCCGCACCCTCCGGAGAAGTACCACCGCACACGTAGCACTCCGAAGCCTCGCGTACCAAGCAACACCTTCAGGAAGGAATACGACACCGACGCCGATGCTGCTTGGACAAGTCCTAGGGTTTCCCCCAGCACGCGGATGGTAGATGGGAAGGGGTATCACTGACGCCCCTCAAGAAGGTGCGGCAACGGCCACGGGTGTAGCCACACCAGTGGCGGACGAGGCGCTAGGGATTTCTCCCGCCCCGAAACCAACACCATCACAGACACTCGAGAGTGCACCGCCCACCATCCTGTGCCACCATGGATACCGCACCAACTTCATTATCTCACTGAGGCCACCAACACGAGACCTGGAGGGAGGATGAGGGGACACTGGGCTCGGGGGCAATAGCAACGCAGCCGACATGAGGGAACAACCTCCACAGCACCGCGGAGCCGACCGGACGTAGCAACAGGAACTTACCAGGCCTCCACAGGCCCGGCCGGACCCCAACGGATCCGGACAATCCCTGTTGCCACGCTGCAGCACGCAGGCTGCCGGAGCCATCACCACCTGCAGCCACCGTCGTCTCGCCGCCACCAACAGGGTGCCGCGCCACCGTTCCCTGAACTGCCGGCCCGCCCCAGCCCAGATGGGCCCAAAAGGGCCCAAATCTGGGCCGAGCGGGCGTCGTCGGCCAGCAGCACTCCACGCCGCCTCGCAGCCAACGGCCACGCCGCCGCGTCAATGGCGCTCGAGGCCCGCAGACCCGCCGTCGAGCCACACCGACGCCTGCCGGGCTGCACCATCGCCGGGTAGGAGGAAGCCCCGACTCCACCTCCTAGCGAGCGGGAAAGGGACGTCCACCGCCGTCGGCGCCACCCGGGCTACGCTGGTGGCCTCTGCCGGCGGCGGCAAAGGGGAGGGACGAGGAGAGCCGGACGAGACGAGGCGGCAGGGGGAGGCGCTCCGCCGCCTCAGGGGGCGACGGGAGCACTACAGGGGGTGGAGGGGGAGGGAGGGGAGGGGGAACAGGAGACAGGGCTATTGTACTCGATCGGTTGGAGCGCGAAGAAGTTCGACTACATCAACCGCGTTATCTAACGCTTCTGCTTACGGTCTACGAGGGTATATAAGCACACTCTCCTCTCTCGTTGCTATGCATCTTCATGGATAGATCTTGCATGTGCGTAGAATTTTTTTTGTTTTCCATGCAACGTTTCCCAACAACTACACCGGCCATAAACATAATCCCACAATTGTGCTCGAGGCCGTGGCTTCGCATGACTTGTGGTTTTGGCATTGCTTCTTTGGATTGTCGGATTCTCTCAATAATATCAATGTACTGCAAAGATCGCATATTTTTGCTCGGCTTTCTAGTGGAGAAGCTCGGGCTTGCAACTACACAGTCGAATGGACATGACTATACCATGGGGTATTATCGTGCCAATGGTATTTATTCTTCATGGTCAACATTTCTGAAGACCATCAGTGAGCCAAAAGCAAGAAGCACAAAAAAAAATCTCAAGCACAAGAAGCATGCCCAAAGGATATTGAGAAGGCATTTGGTTTGTTGCAAGCTCCGTTTGCCATTGTTTGAGTTCACTTCTGGGATAAGAAATCCCTCTCAAATATCACGACTGCATGTGTAATTCTACACAACGTCATTATCGAGGATGAGAGGGATTTAACTTTTTCTATAACAATATTGGTAGTTGTTTCAAGCCTGATAGGAACTAGATCAGATCAATGCATTTCTTGAGGCCTACCAGCAGATTAAGGATAATGCTACACACGCCCAGCTCCGTGATGATCTCATTGAGCATAGTGACAACTGCATGGGGAGGTAGACTTCCATTTTATTCATTTGATCCTATTTGTATTCATGTGTGATTTGAACAATTATTTCATTCCGGACCATTTGTTATTATTTTAATTAGTCGGATTTGAACATTTATTGTATGATTATTACATTGCATGATACTAAAACATTAATAAGTTTGATTTATGTTGCTGTTGTATTAAGAATATATTGTTCAAAATTATGAATTTGCCTAAAATCCCAAAAACGGTTTTGCGGTACCGTGAGGATTCCAGCGGAACAGATCCCGTAAACTGGTCGCCATACCGGTAAACCGTTTTCAGGGAGACCTTAAAACGGTTTTGCCGGACACCGATTTGCGGGATCCAGAGATGCTCTTAGAGCTCCTCGATGCGTCTGTGTCGGTTGGATGATGCAGCTGCCAGCTGCTACTCCATGCTGCGATCAACGCAAGCTCCCAGCCAGACGATCCAGCCATGTCAACAGCTGCAGCTGCAGATGCCATCGAGCGCCTTCAGATGTAACGTGTGATTTCAGACAACCTCGGAGCAACGCATGTGTCTTCACGACGCACTTGGTCGGTCTACGATCATCAGTCCATCACTGTTTGTTCTCTTGGCGGGAGAACAGCGGAATCCGATGCATTATCAGACAAGACTCCGGGGAGCCTGTGCGCCTCACGTTACAAACAGCGTCCGGCTGCATGCGCCTGCCTCTGCTTTAGACTGTACGCCCTGGAAGAGACCGACTTCACAGACATGCAAAGAAGGTAAAAGATCAGAGGGTGTGTACAAAGCCAAAGGAGATAGATACTCTAGCTCCGGGAGGGACCCTGCGGCAAAGATCAGGCGCAGGATGCACACGGCTACCTTACCTGCAGGCTTGCAACGGCCGTCGAGCACTGCCACTGCCAGCGCTACACTGTCCTGCAAAGATGTTTTCGTCCTCCCTGGGTTAATCTACAGGTACAATGGGCAGTTCAGCAAAGAAGGGTTGAACTGAGTCTCCGGTTCGAACAATACAGTTAGAATAGGCAGTTGTAGTCCGGCATTGGGCGTAAATTCACGGGCAAAACAGAGTCATGGAAAGATGTAGTGTTTCATAATATAAGCAGCTCAGTTCTTGGCCTTTTCCAGATAATGTAAACAATGAACATACTGTACATACCTTTTCTCAAGGATCTTCTCTTCTTTTCTTGTTCAGAGAGAACTCCTACTACAAGAATCATTTTTCCTTTAGACAGAGAGAGAAAGCATCTTGGCTGAAGAGTAGAGTGTGATCGATGCAAAGAGAGAAAACGATCGATCGGTGGTAAAGATAAAAAGGGGGAACAGGAAACTAGCCTGAGTCCTGCAAGATCAACATCAGATCGCCCACCTGCTAGGCTGCTAGCTTGCGAGGGTTGCCAACCGCAACAGAGTACAGCTGATGAAAGAGCATAAAGAGAAGGCGGTAAATGAGAGAAGCCCTTACTTGAGCAAAAGAAGATGCACTGCTGCTGCTTATGGGAGAAATGCCATGGTCTCAAAGCAAGTTTCACCCGAGCACTCATTCCGGCCTTTTGCTACAATTGGACAAGCATGGCAAATCTTGTGAACTGGACATGTACTTCTTCCCTTCGTTGCTTCTCCCTCAATTAACTTCTTTATTCTTGCCTTCTACCTATCAGCTTTCTGAGAATAATACGTCGCGCCAAGCTGGAGCAAAAGAAATCCTGCGGAAATGACACCGCAAAACCTGGAAGGACAAAAAGAAAACATGTTCATCTTTTAAGCAACATGCTTTCAGTAAGTAAGCATTGTTGCGACCGGCATAGTATTTTGAACAGTAGGATGCCGGTGTAGTATCGGTGCGATTAGAACGTAGGTACAAGTAACAGGATTGTCACCATTTTTTTAGCCGAACCATACAGCCCCAAAAGAAATGAGCATATAACTAAACAAAAATTCATTTTAGTTCAATAGTTCTTTTCGTAGCAAAGTGTGGACCACCATGCTGCTGGACGAACTGAACACTGATGAAGTGATGATCAATTAAACACCAGACCGACAAGCTATGCCAAAGCTTCTGTATCATTTGCTGGAGTTGTCACACCATTTCTTTTTCCAAAGTCTTGTTCTGCTGACCAGAAAACAAAAGGACAAGGAAAAAAAAATGCTATTCTGCCTTTAAACTGTTGGGGCACATGCCTTGGTCATTTTACTGCTTACCATGTTCGTGTAATGTGTCTCATGCTAACGAGCCACAGTTAACAGGCTGTAGAAGAGGAACACAACCCATAAAACACGCCTTGATTCCGTACTTCATCTATGACATATTTAAGAGTGGTACCTAAGTTTAGACTGAAAAAAAGGCAGCTAACTTACAGAAAAGTTAGTTTCTTTGCTGTAAAAACCTTAACGAGATTTCCCACAAAAAAAGGCTGAAGGAAAGTATCAAAACATCTCTGGGTTAGACGATTAGACCCCTTAATAAAATTTATGGTCCCTCAACAAGACCCAAGGCCACTAGAAATGTTAGAAGGTGCATCGAGTTATTAACATGACCAAATCTAGGGGCCCACTTAGTCAACAAGATAAAGGGAAGAATATCAAAAGGCCACACTTCTCAAATATCCTAGATTGCCCTTTCACCATTATTATAGTTAAGCAGATAAAGAAAACAATAAGGCACTTTTAGCAGGTTAAAAGACATGAATCAGGATGGAGGCAGCATTTAGTCCACCTAATCATATCACTTCTTTACAATGCTACACAAACATGGTCAATTGTTATCATGATTCACAAAGAGGGGTCCTACAAACATAAGTTTTGGTTCAGATGTTAAGTAACAAAGGTGCAAGTGGGACTTTACCAGCATGGGTAATTTGGACAATTTCAAAGGCTCTGCTAAAGCTAAATCCTGCATGGAAAAGTTTGCACAAAACCTGGCTTCTGTCTGTGGTCTATATAAGGCAGCTACAGTACGCCCAAAAACTCTCTAGATCTCAGCCCGGCAAGAGATTTGGAGCGTTCTTGCTCCTCCATCCATTATGATCTCTTGGGTAGCCATCTACCATGTTCTTGAAGCGACAACACCATTGTATGTAGCCATGATACTAGCCTACCTATCCATAAAATGGTGGAAGTTGTTCACTCCAGAGCAGTGCTCTGGGATCAACAAGTTCGTGGCCAACTTCTCCATCCCTCTTCTCTCTTTCCAGGTCATCTCCACAAACAATCCTTACGACATGAACCTCAAGCTCATATTCGCAGACATCCTACAGAAGTCGATCGCCTTGCTGGGGTTTGCAGCCATATCTAGAGCATGTTGTGTGGAGAAGTTTGATTGGCTCATTACAGGTTTCTCTTTGTCGACACTGCCCAATACGCTGATTGTCGGTATCCCATTGCTGAAAGGAATGTATGGTGATGAAGCTGTCAAGCTGATAAGTCAGATAGTTGTCCTACAGAGCCTAATTTGGTACACACTTCTTCTCTTTCTGCTTGAATTCCGAGCCGCCAAAGGAATAGCTGCCGCACCATCATCTGAAATTGTAGGTAAGAACCTGAAATCTGTTAAGGATTAGTATATGAAGTCGTTTCATCTGTACACTATCAAATTAGTCATGTTTTTCTTCGAGATAAAGAATGCAAGGTGTTCTTTCGGCATTCATTTCTTTGTTTTCCTTCTTGAAAAGTGCATTCTTAATGTTGCTGTTATTTTCTGGGGACCTCCAGTGATCTTAAACATTTCAGAAACATAAAGGGTAATTTAAGTACTACAGCTCATTAGAAAAAACGACTGTCCACTGTCTGGTGGTTTACAGTGGCATTTACTTTAGAACTTCTCTATATAATGCGATTGATCTGCTATGATATACATTTGCCTGAAACAGTGAGATGATTTTTTTTCTGAATTATCCCATGGGCCATTGTCAAATGTTCCAAACCTATCATGTGTCATTTATAGAAAATAACTTCAACTTCTTTCATGAGTTTTAAACTTATTTTATGAGTTTTTAACTAGTTGGCTTTTTAAAGATGAGGAAGAAGCAGGTACTCTAGGAGCTACACAACAGACATACCAAGAGGGCCAGTCAAAAGGTGTATCAGCAAGATGTTCTAGGGCCTTCCGCTTTTTGTTGGTGATTGGGATGAAGTTAGTGATGAATCCGAACATTTACGCATGCCTGATCGGTCTAATTTGGGCACTGATTAGCTTCAGGTATTAACATGGTTTACATGAATCGAATTTACATTCTGAAACTGGAATGCAGCAATTATCATATGTAGCTAAATAACATCTCTTGTAGGTGGCAAATACAGTTACCCTTGATCGTCAGTAACTCCATAAGGATACTCTCAGATGGAGGGCTGGGAATGGCAATGTTCAGCCTAGGTGTGAATTACACCGGCAAAATTAAAATTAGCATATATGAAGATAAACTCTGTAAAGCCCAATTACACAATCATAACTTCTAATTGCTTCTGTTACAGGTCTTTTCACAGCTCTACAAACAAAAATTATAGCCTGTGGAACTAAGAAGATGCTACTGTCACTAGGCTTCAGGTTCTTTCTAGGACCAGCCCTGATGATGGTCTCTTCCTATGCTGTTGGGATGCGTGGAATCTTGCTCAAAGTGGCCATTGTGCAGGTAAGGTTTTCTCCATTGTTTCCCTTGAGCCATGTGTTTGTGTGTGTGAAAATTCATAAATGCGTGAAATTCAAAGACAAAAATTGTGCCTGACCTCTAAAGCTTCCACGCAGGCAGCATTACCTCAAGGAGTAGTGCCATTTGTATTTGCGAAGGAGTATAATGTGCATGCAGATATTCTAAGCACTGCGTAAGTTAATCTCCCACCATCCTAATGCAAACAAGAAGCAGATTAGAATGGGACAACAAACTGATTACCCTCTTTTCCTGCAGGATAATTGTTGGTATGATGGTTGCAGTTCCTGCCGCCCTAGCTTACTACTTTGTTATCTAATCTATGAACACTTAAATCTTAGTCACTCAAATATGTTTATTCGGCCAAACAATAGCAGGGCAGTGTAGTGTAAAGGGCAAATTCAGCCATGGCTGCATGGGTGTGAATATTTTGCCGGGCTGTAAATATTTGTGCCGTGGACTTGGATCGTGTGGTGTGGTGACCCAACATAAAGCTAAGATATATTTGTACTCGACGACCGCATATTTTAGTTCCCAGTCATTTCCATTATCCGCGAACAGAGCTAACTTGTGCCCGCAGCCCAGCTTGCTCACCCGGGCGACGCAGCGTGCTTTGTTTCTCACGAGCATTTTGTCGAACAGGCGCCTGTTCTTGAACTTTAAAAATTGCTTTTAGCCTTAAGAGCATTCTGCCGAACACATTGCCGGCGGACCTGAGCTGATATGCGGAGACGAACAGAGAAGAGGATCAGCCCATCCGATCAGACATCAGCACTATGTTATCGGTGGCGCTCAATGCAAGTAGGGTCGAGCAAGGCGTACCATTTCCTGCTTCCTGGTGCGGGGGCGAGAGCGGCAGCTGTTCACTTCAGCAGCCAGCGCCGAACGGCAAAAGATTGAAGCCTGTGTTTGGACGCATGAATTGTGCGGTATATTCTGACTAGGAGGCAACTGAATTTCTGAAGGAACTACTCCCTTGGTCCCATAATAAGGAGAACTACAATATTTCGTAGAGTGATATACTGATATGTATGCAGCGATTGCTTACAGAGGCTCGCTCGCTCGCTAGCTGATGCGGTCGCTCACCTGCTCATTCACGTTTTGCATTTTTTTTCCTTAAAAAACGTTTTTCTTTTTCCGTTTTTCTCCACAAATTTGGAATTGTTCACGAGTTTAAAAAAAGCTCATAAATTCAAATAACTTAATGATTTTTCTATAATTCATGAACGTAAAATAGATAATGAATTCAAAAAATCACAAATTTCAAAAGCTGATCACAAATTCAAAAAATTTATGAATTCAAAATATGTCATGAATTTCGAACAATAATTGTGAAATTCCAAATGTTCATAGATTTCAAAATTTTGAAAATTCCATGAGTTTGCAACTTGAATTCAAAAAGTTCATGAATTTAAGAAAAAATGGAAAAAGAAGGAAATATAAAAAAGGAAAAAAAACAGAAAATGAACGGACGAGACTTGCCTGAGCCCCATGCGTGCGTCGATCCATACTCCCGAGTACGTGGCTTGATTTGATTGAAACAAAATAAGGCTCGGGACCACCCCGTTAAAATCAGGAGGAGATGATTAGATTAGGAAGGAAAAAGAAAAAAAATAACCGTAGGATGAAGTGGGAGCACGAATGGGAGCATGGGAAGGAAATAGTCAAGCCGGATCCAAAATGAACAGAGAAAAGAAGAAAAAACACTGAAGGCTTCCCAAAACTGCATGGAAGCTTCCATAACCTGTAGAAACCATCATGGAGCGCCAGTTATAGGGCATTCTCGCCAGCCCATCTCACACCTTTTTATTTTGTCTTAATGCGCAGAAAATGAATGCTTTTTTTTTTAGGGAAACATCAACTTTATTTAAGCAAAGTTCAGGATCTCATTCGCTATTACACTTACAATACAATCAAGTGGCGCATTTGGCCATACAGCACACATCTCATCACCTACAACTAGTTTAGCAAGAGTATGTGCAGCTTTATTCGCAGATCTCCTTCTCCAAATGATCTTGCAACCCTCCCAGCCTTTCATGAGGCCCTTAATATCCTCAACAATAGTACCCATGAGAGAGAGGTTCTTCCTTGCTCCATTGATCATGCCCACTGCCTCCTTGCAATCCATCTCAACATGGATCCTCGGGAAATTCAGATCACGACCCACTTGCACCGCCTTCCTACAGGCCAGTAGCTCCACGGCTTCCGGCAAAAAATGAATGCTGAAGAGATTGGAACCCACGACATTTAGTGTAAGTACGACTCGCATCAGCCAACCGGGAAAGACGACAAGTCCTGGCGTTACCTTCTTTTTCACCTTTTATATTTTGACTGGCGTTTTTCTTCTTCTTGTTGTGTGTTTTTTCCCGACCGGTTTTTCGTTTTGGTTTTTTCTGTTTCTTTTCTTTCATGTTTTTTCGTTCTTTTCTTTACTTTTTGTGCACAAACCAGTTCGGATTGAATGAGTTTTTTTTTCAAAATCGGTGAACTTTTTGCAACTTCGATGAAATTTTTATTCAAAATCGAGATGTTTTTTGAACATCAACAAACTTTTTTCAAAACCTGTGAACTTTTTTCCCATATGGAAAACTTTTTTACAAAACCGGTGAACTTTTTACAAAATTCTTGGACTTCTTTTAAATCCGATGAACTTACTTCAAATTCGACGAACTCATTTCCTAAATGGACGGACATTTTTCAAAATCAGTGAACTTTTTCAAATCCGATGAACTTTTTTTCAAATTCGATAAACTTTTTCAAATAGAATGATTTTTTTTCAAAATCGATGGACTTTTTTCAAATCTGGTGAACTTTTTTCAAAATCCGATGAACTTTTTTCATTTTCGATGAAATTTTTAACAAATCGATGAACTTTTTTGAAATTTGTGAACTGTTTTTGAAATTTAAAGAACTATTTTTTATTATAAAAATTGATATTTTCCAAATAATTTTCAAATAACTCAAAAATCTCAGTGGTTAGTAAATGGCTGCGTAATAAATAGCGCGGTTGCATTAGTTCTAAACCAGTTCCTGTTGATTTTTTCCAGTAGCGCTCTAAGCTGCAGTGGTTAAGCTAATCAATTACAGGCAAGTGTGGTGCGAAATCGATACCTTGTTCTGCCAAACTTTCGCATGTTTTTTTGGGGGAACAAATTTGTTCCTGGGCCAAGCGTACAAATGGCCCGCCAGTTCCACATTCGAGCCCCCAAGGCCCCAACCATCATGCCTCATTGCTTTCCTGAGCATCGGCCCACGTTGGACCCGCGTCGGCGATTGCTACTATATCACTCGCAAAAGAGCGATACATAGCATTGATGACCTCTCCCTTCGCTCCTCCATATCTCTGCCCCTTCTTGCCGATGCCGACTCCTCGCTCTCACGTTTGGCAGCCAGGAGCGACGAAATCATTAATTAAGGGTACTCCTTGCGAAGGTCACTTCCACATTTCATGGTGTTGACAACTGGCACATTGCTTGGGCGTCACTTGTCACAATTTGAGGGGAGTTTTTTGTTTTCTTTGTAGTTTTTTTCAAATGTTTTATCTCTTAAACTGTGCGTCAGAATCACAAAACATTTTTATTGTTGAATTCCTCGTGTCAAGATCTTTGATAGATCCCATGTTAATATTTTCTGCCAAACTTTTTCACAAAAAAGGCAATAGGAAAAAGGAAACCGAAAAAAATGAAAACCCAAAAAATACGAAACCGAAGAAAAGAACATAAAAATGAAATGAAAAAAAAATCTGCTGTGCTTTTTCCTTTTTGGAAGCACGGCGGTGCTTTTCGAATAAACATATAACAATACATTTTTCTCGCCAAAAAAACCAAGCAAAAATCAAAAAGCCAAAAAAACTTCTAGAAACAACAAATAAAATCTGAAAACACGTGTAGGAAAAATGAATCCCAAGGGTGCGCCCAGCGCGGTGGCTAGGCACAATACTTGCGTGTTTCCAGGCCTAAAGTAATGACCTTTGCGGAGGCCTCCAAAGGCACCCTTTATAATAAGTTGCTCCAAGAGCTACAAAGAGCAACTAATTGAGGAGTACTTCTTCGGGAACTCTTGGAAGGGTCGCTTGGGATGGGCTAGGAGCATATCATTTGGCGCGCTCTCAGCCATCGTCATGTGTCGTGCTCTGGACGCTCCCTTTATATTTTGTTTTTTATTTTTCTGTACGCGTTTTCGGCTTTTAGATGATTTTTGTGACTTTACGGTTTACTTCCAGATTTTCTTAGGTTTTGGAAAATTTCAGGGGAAAAATTGCGCAAAAAGCGCGTCCTTTTTTTTCATGAGGCAAAGATTTACTTTTCACGTAGGCACGGGTTTACCTCCGTGAGAGGCATGGTCGTGCCTCTCGAAAGAAAAACACGTTTTCTTTATTTTTTTTCTTTCGCGAGAGGCATATATTTACTTCTTGTGGAGGCATGAATTTGCTTCTACAAGAGACATGGTCGTGCTTCTCCGAAAGAGAAAAAACATGGGTTTTTCCTTCCGCGAGAGGCATAGATTTATTTGTCGTGGAGGCACAAATTTGCTTCCGCGAGAGGCACGGTCATGCCTCTCGGAAAGGAAAAACGTGTTTTTTCCTTCTGGGAGAGGCACATATTTACTTCTCGTGGAGGCACGGACTTGCTTCCGTGAGAGGCACGGTCGTGCCTCTCGAAAAGGAGAAAAAACAAATCATGTTTTCCTTTTCTTTTCTTCCGTGAGTGGCGCATATTTACTTCTCGTGGAGGCACTAATTTGCTTCCGTGAGTCGTGCCTCTTGAAAAGGAAAAAAAAAAGCATTTTTCCTTTTTTTCCATGAGAGACACAGATTTACTTCTCATAGAGTATGAACTTCTTCCTCGGGCCGTGCCTCTCGAAAAAGAAAAAAATATGCCTTTCCGGAAAGGAAAAAACCGTGCTCCCGGTTTGATTTTTTTTATTAGTTTTTTTGTGAAAAAAGGTTCGTAGGAACCTATCAACATGTGATCTAGTTTTGAATGTCTTGACATGAGAAATTCAATAGAGAAAACGGTTCAAAATTTAGACACACGATTTAAGTGATAAACCGTTTTGAATAAACAAATCTATGAAAAAAACTCACATGTTGGAACAAATGACGCACATGCAGCGTGGCACTTGTCACAACCTGACAAGATGAGAATGATCTTTATAAGGAGGACTCCTTAATTAGTGGTTTTGGGAGCTACAGGTCTTGCAATTTTGGATTGGCGCATATGCATATGCAATTGGAGATGACTAGAGAAACATAAAGCCCAATAACACTGGACCTACCCGCTCACAACCACGACGCCCTTGCCGCGCTCCGTGACCCCGCCTGCCTCGCCGGAGGCGAATCCTATAGGGCGCGTAGGGCGCTCGCGATCGAGGTAGCGCGTATCCCCTCGTAGTGCGGGCGTCGTATGGGCCGGCCAATTTTCTTGTTTTTTTCCTTTCGTTCTTTTCTTCTTTTTCTTTCTTTTATTTTTTCATATAGAGAGTCTCCTAGGTTGTTACTTTCATATACTAGTGAGAATTTAACGTTGTAGAACTTGGCTTGTATATTTCGATGATGGGCTTCCTCAAATGTCCGAGGTCTTCATGAACAACAAGTTGGATGCACACTCATTTAGTTTTCAGTTTGAGCTTTCATACACTTATAACTCTTAGTGCATCTATTGCATGACAATCCCTACTCCTCACATTGATATATATTGATGGGCATCTCCATAGCCAGTTGATTAGCCGCGTCGATGTGAGACTATCTTCTTTTTTTACTTCCTCTTATTAATCTCTATCACCACATTCTATTCCATCCATAGTGTTACGTCCATAGCTCACGCCCATGTATTGTGTGGGGTTGAAAAGCTGAAGCGTGTTAAAAAGTATGAATCAATTGCTCGGCTTGTTATCGGGGTAGTTCATGATTAATACTTTGCGTTAGGAAGGCCAAGCATGACAAGATTATATGATTTCGTAGGGATAATGTTCCTTAGCATTTTTATTTTGAAAGGCATGATTGTTTGTTGGTATGCCTGAATATTGATGTCTTTATATCAAATTATAGATCATTGCTTTGAATCATTCAAATCTTAATATTCATACCCTAATAGAAAGATTACATGATAAACATGTTAGGTAGCATTCCACATCAAAAAATTTGTTTTTATCATTTACCTACTCGAGGACGAGCAGGAATTAAGTTTGAAGATGCTTGATACGTCTCAAACGTATCTATATTTTTTTATTGTTCCATGATATTATAGTATCAACCTTGGATGTTTTATACGCATTTATATGACATTTTCTATCATTTTTGGACTAATCTATTAACCTAGTGCATAGTGCAAGTTGTTGTTTTTTGCTTGTTTTTGGCTTTTCAGAAAGTCATAATCAAACAAAGTTCAAACAGAGAAAAATATTTGGATTAATTTTTTTTGGCCCTAGAAGGTTCGGGAGAAGACCAGAAGAGCCGTGGGTGAGCGACAAGCTCACAAGGCGCGCCCCGGGGGGGCGCCCCCCCGAGCTTGTGGACCCCCCGTGGCACCTCTTGACCTAATTCCGCCTCTATGCATTTCCAAATATTTTCAATATACCAGAGAGCCACTGAAACATTTTTTTGCCGCTGCAAGCTTCTATTCTTCCGCCATCCCATCTGGAGGCCTTTTTCGGTACTCTACCGGAGGGGGAATCAATCACGGAGGGCTTCTACATCATCCTTGTTGCCTTCCGACGATGCGTGAGTAGTTCACCATGGACCTACGCGTCCATAGCTAGTAGCTAGATGGCTTCTTCTCTCTCTTTGATGTTCAATACCATGTTATCCTCGATGTTCTTGGAGTTCTATCCGATGTAATCTTCTTTTGCGGTGTGTTTGTTGGGATCCGATGAATTGTGGGTTTATGATCAGAATATTTATGAGAAGTAATGGTGTTTTTTTTTAACTTTAGCATGTATGATTGTTTTATATTTCTCTCTGATCTATCCATTTGGTTTGGCCAAGTAGATTGATTTATCTTCAGTGGGAGAGGTGCTTTATGTTGGGTTCAATCTTGCAGTGCTCTATCCCAGTGACAGAAAGGGGCAAGACATGTATTTGTATTGTTGCCATTAAGGATAAAATGATGGGGTTTATTCATATTTATTGAGTTTAATTTGTCTATATCATGTCATCTTTCTTAAGACGTTACTTTGTTTCATACTTAATACCATAGATGCATGCTGGATAGCGGTCGATTGGTGGAGTAATAGTAGTATATGCAGGCAGGAGTCGACCTCTCGGACGTGATGCCTATATACATGATCATTGCCTTGAATATTGTCATAACTATGTGCTTTTTTATCAATTGACCAACAGTTATTTGTTCACCCGCCGCATGATATATGTTGGAGAGAGAAGTCTGTAGTGAAAACTATGGCCCCCGGGTCTACCTTTATCATATTACAAAATCCGAATTATCTTTGCTGCAACTTTATTCTTTTAATTTTTTTTTTGCAATTTACCTATCTACCACTACAAGATTTGATCCTTGCAAGTAACGAGTTCAAGGGGATTGACGACCCTCGTGCCCGTGTTGGGTGCAAGTATTTGCATTTCTGTGTGCAGATGTTATTCACGAGGGTTTGCGTGATTGTCCTATTGGTTCGATAAATCTTGGTTCTCACTGAGGAAAATACTTATCTCTACTGTACTACATCTCCCATCCTCTTCGGGGAAAATAGCACACGACTCACAAGTAGCACGCGATAAAAAGGTGCTGCATGCTTTGGGTCGAGACTGATGTGGCGCGGGGAAGCGACGCATGCATCGGACGAAAGCATGAGAGAGGCGAGTTGCTGTAGGGTCAAACCCTAGAGGGGATCTTTTCACACTTGGAGGGGGAAAAGGAGGAAGAACACTCAAGAACACAAGGAACAAAACACTCAAACAAACCCAAATATCACATCCTCTAGAGTAGCATACATGAGATCCACAAGATTACATGAACAATTCAAGGAGAATAGCACTAGGTAAGTTCTTCCCACTAGGTGAGGTCTTGATGATGATCTTCTCCAAGAGGAGGCCTTGACAATCCAAAGGATTCTTTCCTAGGTGGGGGCTTGATCTCCAAAGAGGAGGGGATACAAGGAGCAAAGCTCACAATGTTTTCTCTAATACTTTGCTATCCTCCAAATGAGCTAGGGAAAGAGTTCATATAGCCTAGGGACGAGTTGGGAGAGGGGAAAGGGATACAACGGTAAAAACCCAACAAGGCACGCAGGCTCTCGGAGTTGTCCGGGCACCCGGGGTCAATCCGGTCGGGCACCCGGACCGGACAGGGGGCTGGCGCGGGGTAGGCCGGGCACCCGGGGTGAGCTGGGCCGGCACAGGCAGGAGGCCGGGCACCCGGGCCCAAGTGGCCGGGCACCCGGGGTGTGGGCTGGGCGCGGTCCAGGGAGGGACCGGGCACCCGGTATCCAGAGGCCGGGCACCTGGGCCGACGGCCTATGGAGCTGGAGGGGGGCGGGTATCCGGGCCTCAAGGTCGGGCACCTGGGGTGTGATACGTCTCCAACGTACCTATAATTTTTGATTGTTCCATGCTATTATATTACCTGTTTTGAATGATTATGGGCTTTATTATACACTTTTATATTACTTCTGGGACTAACCTATTAACCGGAGGCCCAGCCCATATTGCTGTTTTATCGCCTGTTTCAGTATTTTCAAGAAGAGGAATATCAAACGGAGTCCAAACGGAATGAAACCTTCGGCAGCATTATTTTTTGGAAGAATATCACCCAGGAGACTTGGAGTTCACGTCAGAAGAGCCTCGAGGAGGCCAGGAGATAGGAGGGTGCCCCCCTACTGGGCGCGCCCCCTGTCTCGTGGGCCCCTCGAGCACCTCCCGACTGACTTCTTTCGCCTTTATAGTCCCACGTACCCTAAAACCATCCACGGAGAAGATAGATCGGGAGTTCCACCGCCGCAGGCCTCTGTAGCCACCAAAAATCTCTCGGGAGCCCGTTCTAGCACCTTGCCGGAGGGGGATCCCATCACCGGTGGCCATCTTCATCATTCCGGCGCTCTCCATGACGAGGAGGGAGTAGTTCACCCTCGGGGCTGAGGGTATGTACCAGTAGCTATGTGTTTGATCTCTCTCTCTCTCGTGTTCTCTCTATGGCACGATCTTGATGTATCGCGAGCTTTGCTATTATAGTTTCATCTTATGATGTTTCTCCCCCTCTACTCTCTTGTGATGAATTGAGTTTCCCTCTTGAAGTTATCTTATCGGATTGAGTCTTTGATTTGAGAACACTTGATGTATGTCTTGCCGTGTTTATCTGTGGTGACAATGGGATATCACGTGCCATTTGATGTATGTTTTGGTGACCAACTTGCGGGTTCCGCCCATGATCCTATGCATAGGGGTTGGCACACGTTTTCTTGACTCCCCGGTAGAAACTTTGGGGCACTCTTTGAAGTACTTTGTGTTGGTTGGATGAATCTGAGATTGTGTGATGCATATCGTATAATCATGCCCACAGATACTTTAGGTGACAATGGAGTATCTAGGTGACATTAGGGTTTTGGTTGATTTGTGTCTTAAGGTGTTATTCTAGTATGAACTCTATGATGGATTGAGCGGAAAGAATAGCTTTCTGTTATTTTACTACGAAATCTTGAATAGATAGAATAGAAAGGATAACTTTGAGGTGGTTTTGTACCCTACCATAATCTCTTCGTTTGTTCTCCGCTATTATTGTCTTTGGAGTGACTCTTTGTTGCATGTTGAGGGATTGTTATATGATCTATCTATGTTATTATTGTTGAGAGAACTTGCACTAGTGAAAGTATGAACCTTAGACCTTGTTTCCTATCATTGCAATACCGTTTATGCTCACTTTTATCGCTTGCTACCTTGCTGTTTTTATAATTTCAGATTACAATTACCTTTATCTACTATCTCTTTTGCACTTGTATCACCATCTCTTCACCGAACTAGTGCACCTATACAATTTACCATTGTATTGGGTGTGTTGGGGACACAAGAGACTCTTGTTATTTGGTTGCAGGGTTGTTTGAGAGAGACCATCTTCATCCTACGCCTCCCACGGATTGATAAACCTTAGGTCATCCACTTGAGGGAAATTTGCTACTGTCCTACAAACCTGTGCACTTGCAGGCCCAACAACGTCTACAAGAAGAAGGTTGTGTAGTAGACATCAAGCTCTTTTCTGGCGCCGTTGCCGGGGAGGTGAGTGCTTGAAGGTATATCTTTAGATCTTGCAATCGAATCTTTTTGTTTCTTGTTTTATCACTAGTTCAGTTTGCAAAAGAAAATTACAAAAAAATGGAGTTAAGTTTGTCTCATACGCTTCATCTTTTTTAATATCTTTCGTGGGTATAATGAAAAGGAAAATTGTGCTCAACTGCTAGAAGAAGAAATCTATAGAATGTTTGACACTAAATCTTTGAATGATGAGCATGATTGCAATGTTGTTAGTATGAATTCCTTGAATATCCATGATGCTAATGATATGCAAAGCCACAAGCTTGGGGATGCTATGTTTGATGAAGATGATATGTTTAGTCCCCCAAGTTTTGATGAGCAAATTTATTATGATGAAAGCATGCCTCCTATTTATGATGATTATATTGATGAAAGTGGGTTTGGAAGAGTGTCAACTTTAGGAAGTAGTGATCCCACTATTTTGGAGGATGATGAATCTTATTGTGATGAACATGAAAGTGGATTTGGAAGAGTGTCAACTTTATTTAGTGATTATTCCACTATTTCGGAAGAGGTTCCAATTGATTATGAGAACAAAGTTGCTATCTATGATGATTATTGTGATGACTTGTATGCTATTAAGAATAATGATAACCATGAAACTTGTCATCATGATTTTAGTTTTCAATTGGATTATGCCTCACATGATAATTATTTTGTTGAGTTTGCTTCCACTATTATTCATGAGAAGAATTTTGCTTATGTGGAGAGTAGTAAATTTTCTATGCTTGTAGATCATGAAAAGAATGCTTTAGGTGCTGGTTATATTGTTGAATTCATTTATGATGCTACTGAAAATTATTATGAGGGAGGAACATATGCTTGAAGGAATTGCAATAATGTCAAGTTTGATCTCTATGTGCTTAAAATTTTGAAGCTATGCTTGTTTTACCTTCCTATGCTAGTTGATTATTGTTCCCATAAGTTGTTTGCTCACAAGATCCCAATGCATAGGAAGTGGGTTAGACTTAAATGTTCTAGTCATATTCTTCATGATGCACTCTTTATGTTTCAATTCTTATCTTTGACGTGAGCATCATTGCCATCATCATGCCTAGCTAAAAAGGCATTAAAGAAAAGCGCTTGTTGGGAGGCAACCCAACTTTATTTTTGTTTCTTACTTTTAGTTCCTGTTTAGTAATAAATAATTCATCTAGCCTCTGGTTAGATGTGGTTTTATGTTTTAATTAGTGTTTGTGCCAAGTAGAACCTTTGGGAAGACTTGGGTGAAGTCTTTATGATCTTGCTGTAAAAAATAGAAACTTTAGTGCTCACGAGAATATCTGCCATATTTTTACTGGAGAGTGCTTTTAGGTTGATTCTTTTTGAAGATGATTAATAGACAAATTCCTCAGGTCCAGAAATTTATTTCAGAATTTTTTGAGTTCCAGAAGTATACGTTTGATACAGATTACTACAGACTGTTTTGTTTTTGACAGATTCTGTTTTCTATGTGTTGTTTGCTTATTTTGATAAATCTATGAGTAGTATCGGAGGGTATGAACCATATAGAAGTTAGAATACAGTAGATATTACACCAATATGAATTTAGAATGAGTTCATTACAGTACCCCAGTGGTGGTTTTATTTTCTTATACTAACGGAGCTTACAAGTTTTGTTTTGAGTTTTGTGTGGTTGAAGTTTTCAAGTTTTGGGTAAAGATTCGATGGACTATGTAATAAGGAGTGGAAATAGCCTAAGCCAAGGCACCCCAAGGTAATATTCAAGGACAACCAAGAGCCTAAGCTTGGGGATGCCCCGGAAGGCATCCCCTCTTTCGTCTTCGTTCATCGGTAACTTTACTTGGAGCTATATTTTTATTCACCACATGATATGTGTTTTGCTTGGAGCATCATTTTATTTTGTTAGTTTTGCTTTATGTTATTTATAATGATGTTTTGCATCTATATTTTCAATAAAAATGTCAAGGATAGCCTTTACCATGCTTATTTTGCTAGTATACATGTTGCTGTTTGAAAACAGAAAGTTTACCGCTGTTGCGAAAATTCCCTAGAAAAGTCAGAGAATGGTATAATGTTGAATCTGTTTGAATATTAAGCTATGATAAATTTATTACAGTGTGAATTTTATTTCATAATTTTTGGAGTTAGGTAAGTATTGATACTCTTGCATTCTTTACATACTGTACTGTTTTGGCAGATTGCTGTTATGGTTGCGTTGTTTGCATATGTTTGCTTGTTTAATGATTCTATTTTAGGATAGGAGTATTAAATATGCAGAGGAATTTAGTATGCAATGTTGAATAATAATTCTAGTGATTTGTTACAGTAGAAAATGATAAGGTTTTGCATTGGTTTATACTAACCTATCTCACGAGTTCTTGTTGAGTTTGTTGTGAATGAAGCTTTTGATAAATAGAGAAACCATGATATGAGAGGAATTAAGGAGACACAAAAGTTCAAGCTTGGGGATGCCCAAGGCACCCCAAGATAATATTTCAAGAAGTCTCAAGCATCTAAGCTTGGGGATGCCCCGGTAGGCATCCCACCTTTCTTCTTCAACAACTATCGGGTAGTATCGGTTGAGCCTAAGTTTTTGCTTCTTCACATGAGTTGTGCTATCATTGCAATGTCATTTTATTTTGTTTTGCTTGCTGTTTGAATACAATACCAATATCTGATTCTTAAATGAGAGAGAGTCTTAAACAGCATGGTAATTTGAATGAAAACTATCATAGGAAGTGAATTGGATGCTATGATCAATTTGATACTTGATAATTGTTTTGAGATATGGAGGTAGTGATATTAAATTCATGCTAGTTAGGTGATTATGAATTTAAAGAAAACTTGTGTTGAAGTTAGCAAGTCCCATAGCATGCACGTATGGTTAAAGTTGTGTAACAAATTTGAAACATGAAGTGTACCTGGCTTCTGCATCCTTATGAGTGGCGGTCGGGGACGAGCGATGGTCTTTTCCTACCAATATGTCCCCCTAGGAGCATGCGCGTAGTGCTTGATTTTTGATGACTTCTAATTTTTTGCAATAAGTATATGAGTTTTTTTGACTAATGTTGAGTCCATGGATTATACGCACTTTTACCTTTCCACCATTGCTAGCCTCTTCGGTACCGTGCATTGCCCTTTCTCACCTTGAGAGTTGGTGCAAACTTCGCCGGTGCATCCAAACCCCGTGATACGACACACTCTATCACACATAAACCTGCTTATATCTTCCTCAAAACAGCCACCATACCTACCTATTATGACATTTCCATAGCCATTCCGAGATATATTGCCATGCAACTTTCCACCGTTCCGTTCATTATCATTATGACACGCATTACTTTTGTCACATTGCCATTGCATGATCATGTAGTTGACGTCGTATTTGTGGCAAAGCCACCCTGCATAATTTTTCATACATGTCACTCTTGAGTCACTGCACCATCCCGGTATACCGCCGGAGGCATTCATATAGAGTCATATCATGTTCTAGTTTCGAGTTGTAATTCCTATTTTGTAATCAATGAAAGTGTGATGATCATCATTATTAGAGCATTGCCCAAAAAGAAAAAAAAGAAAAAATAAGAAGAAAGGCCAAAAGAAAAAAAAAAGAAAGGCCCAAAAAAAAGAAAAAAAAAAGAAAAAGAAAAAAAAGAAAAGGAAAAAAAAGAAAATAAATAGGGCAATGTTACTATCTCTTTTTCCACACTTGTGCTTCAAAGTAGCACCTTGTTCTTCATGTAGTGAGTCTTATATATTGTGCTTCAAAGTAGCACCATGTTTTTCATGTAGAGAGTCTCATGTGTTATCACTTTCATATACTAGTGGGAATTTTTCATTATAGAACTTGGCTTGTATATTCCTACGATGGGCTTCCTCAAATGCCCTAAGTCTTCATGAGCAAGCAAGTTGGATGCACACCCACTAGTTTTCTTTTGTTGAGCATTCATTTATAGCTCTAGTGCATCCGTTGCATGGCAATCCCTACTCCTTATGTTGACATCAATTGATGGGCATCTCCATAGCCCGTTGATTATCCTCGTCAATGTGAGACTTTCTCCTTTTTGTCTTCTCCACACAACCCCCATCATTATATTCTATTCCACCCATAGTGCTATATCCATGACTCACACTCATGTATTGCGTGAAGGTTGAAAAAGTTTGAGATTATTTAAGTATGAAACAATTGCTTGGCTTGTAATCGGGGGTATAGAAGTTGGGAACATCTTTGTGTGATGAAAATGAAGCATAGCCTAACTATATGATTTTGTAGGGATGAACATTCTTTTGCCATGTTATTTTGAGAAGACATGATTGCTTTGATTAGTATGCTTGAAGTATTACTATTTCTTTTATCAATATGAACTTTTATTTTAAATCATTTGGATCTGAACATTCATGCCACAATAAATAGAAATACATTGAGAATTATGCTAGGTAGCATTCCACATCAAAAATTCTGTTTTTATCATTTACCTACTCGAGGACGAGCAGGAATTAAGCTTGAGGATGCTTGATACATCTCCAACGTACCTATAATTTTTGATTGTTCCATGCTATTATATTACCTGTTTTGAATGATTATGGGCTTTATTATACACTTTTATATTACTTTTGGGACTAACCTATTAACCGGAGGCCCAGCCCATATTGTTGTTTTATTGCCTGTTTCAGTATTTCGAAGAAAAGGAATATCAAACGGAGTCCAAACGGAATGAAACCTTCGGCAGCGTTATTTTTTGGAAGAATATCACCCAGGAGACTTGGAGTTCACATCAGAAGAGCCTCGAGGAGGCCAGGAGATAGGAGGGCGCCCCCCCCCCCTACTGGGCGCGCCCCCTATCTCGTGGGCCCCTCGAGCACCTCCCGACCGACTTCTTTCACCTTTATAGTCCCACGTATCCTAAAAACATCCACGGATAAGATAGATCGGGAGTTCCGCCGCCGCAAGCCTCTGTAGCCACCAAAAAACTCTCGGGAGCCTGTTCTGGCACCCTGCCGGAGGGGGATCCCATCACTGGTGGCCATCTTCATCATCCCGGCACTCTCCATGACGAGGAGGGAGTAGTTCACCCTCGGGGCTGAGGGTATGTACCAGTAGCTATGTGTTTGATCTCCCTCTCTCGTGTTCTCTCTATGGCACGATCTTGATGTATCGCGAGCTTTGCTATTATAGTTGCATCTTATGATGTTTCTCCCCCTCTACTCTCTTGTGATGAATTGATTTCCCCTCTTGAAGTTATCTTATCGGATTGAGTCTTTGATTTGAGAACACTTGATGTATGTCTTGCCGTTTTTATCTGTGGTGACAATGGGATATCACGCGCCACTTGATGTATGTTTTGGTGACCAACTTGCGGGTTCCGCCCATGAACCTATGCATAGGGGTTGGCACACATTTTCTTGACTCTCCGGTAGAAACTTTGGGGCACTCTTTGAACTTTGTGTTGGTTGGATGAATCTGAGATTGTGTGATGCATATCGTGTAATCATGCCCACGGATACTTGAGGTGACAATGGAGTATCTAGGTGACATTAGGGTTTTGGTTGATTTGTGTCTTAAGGTGTTATTATAGTATGAACTCTATGATGGATTGAGCAGAAAGAATAGCTTTATGTTATTTTATTACGAACTCTTGAATAGATAGAACAGAAAGGATAACTTTGAGGTGGTTTCGTACCCTACCATAATCTCTTCGTTTGTTCTCCGCTATTAGTGTCTTTGGAGTGACTCTTTGTTGCATGTTGAGGGATTGTTATATGATCTATCTATGTTATTATTGTTGAGAGAACTTGCACTAGTGAAAGTATGAACCTTAGGCCTTGTTTCCTATCATTGCAGTACCGTTTATGCTCACTTTTATCGCTTGCTACCTTGCTGTTTTTATAATTTCAGATTACAATTACCTTTATCTACTATCTATTTTGCACTTGTATCACCATCTCTTCGCTAAACTAGTGCACCTATTCAATTTACCATTGTATTGGGTGTGTTGCGGACACAAGAGACTCTTTGTTATTTGGTTGCAGGGTTGTTTGAGAGAGACCATCTTCATCCTACGCCTCCCACGGATTGATAAACCTTAGGTCATCCACTTGAGGGAAATTTGCTACTATCCTACAAACCTGTGCACTTGTAGGCCCAACAACGTCTACAAGAAGAAGGTTGTGTAGTAGACATCAGGGTGGCCTGGGCCGCGGCTGGCCAAGAGAGGCCGGGCACCCGGGGCTGGCTGGGAGCAGCGCCATGGAGGGGCCGGACCTCCGGGGCTAAAGCGCCCGGGCACACGGAGGGTCCAGAGCCTCTCCTTCATCTCTCTTCTCGCTTCTCTCCTCCTTCTCCTCGACCGTAGGTGCTTGGGTCTTCGTGCTAGCCTCTCCATGATCAACACCCTGACACCTAATCATGCATAGTACTTCCGTTTGAGGTAGGACCCAATTCTCGTGTTGATGAGGACATCAATACCATTGTTACACCCACAACCCCTACTGCTACATATATTGGACCAATTACTAGAGCTCGCGCACGCCAATTAAATTATCAGGTACTTTCATTTCTTGGTAATGATTCTATTGTTCATGAGAATATGATGCTGCCTAAATTGGATACATTTGTTTTGCTTACAAATGAAGGGTCTAGCTTGGAGAAGGATGAACATTGGAGCAAGAACAAGCATGGAGATTATGGCATGCGCAAGGGGAACAAGAACGGAGTTACAAGTGATGATTTCAGGACTTTGAAGCCACCATAATGGGTGCATGAAGCCTTGGACGAAATATACAAGATGCCAATTCATAAATTTCGTCCGAGGCTATTCTAGGTGTTGCGTCACCTTATTATTGGGCCAGGCCCATGTAATTACGAAATACATAAGTATAGGTTATTTTTAGAGTCCGTATGTGTGGGGAAACAAGAGATAGAGTTGATTTCGGACCCCTCCACCAAGGGCCACAAAATCCCCCCCCCCTCTTCCTCCATATATACAGCCCTTAGGGCACCGTTTAGACTTTGGGTTTTGTTTAGATTAAAGTTCGCCACAGCTGCAACTTTGCGTACGTTGTTTGTGTTCAACGACCAGACAAAGGCGTCACAGAACCCCACCTTGATCAATAAAGTTTTCCTCTTATATTCTCAATATCCAGATTGCAATCTTAGTTTCTTGCTTGTTCTTCGTTTGCCTGCAGGAAACAAACCTTCGTGGTCAGGTTGATCGTGCTCCGGCGTGGTCAATAACCTCTCGGAGTTGGTTTAGCGATTGCTACGGCGCGACGTCCTCGCACGTTCGTAGTCGGATCGTCAAAGTCGACTTCCTCCAAAACGATAGCCACCATCTCATCGAAAGACGGGACACCTTTGCCTCTATCAAGTGGTATTAGATTTTCAAGTTGCTCGGTCAGATTTTACAGTTTTTCGTAGTTTACATCGAGTCTTCTCTTCATACCTATAGTCCACGAAAAAAAAGTCTAGAGACCCCCGGGCAGTTTTTAGGCCAAAATTTTCGCAGGAAAAAATATTTTTTCCCTATCCTATTTTTATGCTTTTCCGACTCTTTTGAGCCACGTGCCATCATAGTGATTTTTTGTCGCATTTTTTCGTCGTCGCTGCCCTGATTTCCGAAAAAAAATCGTGCCTATCCTGTCAGTTTGACCTGGGAAGAGTTTTGATACACTCGCCATTATAGTGATTTTTTGCAAAAAAAGAGCGAAAAAAATTCCAGAGTGTGCTTTTCCCTTGTTTATGTGCAACGTCGTGATTTTGTTAGTGTTCTAGGCTCGCGTCGCTAGCACGGTCTAGCCTAGGACCAGCACAATACCGTCGTTGAGCATTTATTCAACTTTGCATATCTGAATTGATTATTGCTGACCCTTTTTGCTACCATATTATAAGCCTTCCCAGCTCCACATACATCTACGTCGTGCGTTTGACTCTCCCTGGTAATCGCTCTATCCAAACTTTGAGAGTTTTTACTACAACGGTTGCCGATCACCGCCTGTTGCTGGGTAAGAACTGGTAAGAATTTGAGTTTTGCTTGACGGATTTGTGACACCCACCACCACCACTTGTTAGTAATCTGTAGGATCATATTCTTGTGTGTTTCTATTGCTGCTAACCATGCCAGGATCACAAGCCGACGAGATTGACCGGGAGAACTTAACGAACAAGGAACTTCATGATAAGTTTCAGCAAATGATGATTGAACAGGTGCAAGATGTGCTGAACAATTTTGAAGAGGCCATGGAGAAGATCACTGGCCTTGAGAAGACATTCGAAACAAAACTTGATAACATATTTAATGAACTGCTTGCGCGTCTTCCACAACCAGCTGCACCTGCCGCACCTCTGTAACAACAACAACAAAAACTACCTCCACGTCACGAAACAGCCCTCCGCCAAGCGAGCCGTGTCCTTCTTCAGCCTGGCCAAACTGTTGGTGCTGCTGTTGATACTTCTGTGGCTCCTGCTGCTGATGCGGAGGATGATTATGCGGGAGATTACGAGGATGAGGTTGATCAAAATCAGAACTACGTGCAACCACCAGCCACAACCACCAGGTCGTCCACATGCAAATAATCACAATGGTAGGGCTCTCCCTCAGGTACGAGATCATGACCATCTTCCTAAACTGAAATTGAATATTCCACCATTTGAGGGTAGATATGTTCCTGATATATATCTTACCTGGGAGTTAGAAACTGAACAACGATTTACATGCTTACAATATCCTGAGGAGAGACATGTTCCTTCTGCTGTTTGTGCTTTCACTAGCTTTGCAGGTGTTTGGTGGTCTAAACATTGGAGATTATATCCTATTCCAGCTACTTGGGCTGCTTTGAAAACTGCTATGCGTACTCGTTGGGTTCCACCATATTATCAACGTGAATTAATTCAAAAATTGCAGTGTTTAAGACAAGGAAAAAATTATGTAGAAGAATATTATCAGGAATTACAAACTGGCATGATTAGATGTGGTATTGTTGAGGAGAATGAAGCTATGCTTGCACGTTTTATGGGTGGATGATGTCTACTACACAACCTTCTTCTTGTACATGTTGTTAGGCCTGCAAGTGCACAAGTTTGTAGGACAGTAGCAAATTTCCCTCAAGTGGATGACCTAAGGTTTATCAATCCGTAGGAGGCGTAGGATGAAGATGGTCTCTCTCAAACAACCCTGCAACCAAATAACAAAGAGTCTCTTGTGTCCCCAACACACCCAATACAATGGTAAATTGTATAGGTGCACTAGTTCGGCGAAGAGATAGTGATACAAGGGCAAAATAGATAGTAGATATAGGTTTTTGTAATCTGAAATTATAAAAACAGCAAGGTAACAAGTGATAAAACTAAGCGTAAACGGTAATGCAATGATAGGAAACAAGGCCTAGGGTTCATACTTTCACTAGTGCAAGTTCTCTCAACAATAATAACATAGATAGATCATATAACAATTCCTCAACATGCAACAAAGAGTCACTCCAAAGCCACTAATAGCGAAAAACAAACGTAGAGATTATGGTAGGGTACGAAACCACCTCAAAGTTATTCTTTCAGATCAATCTATTCAAGAGTTCATACTAGAATAACACCTTAAGACACAAATCAACCAAAACCCTAATGTCACCTAGATACTCCATTGTCACCTCAAGTATTCGTGGGCATGATTATACGATATGCATCACACAATCTCAGATTCATCCAACCAACACAAAGTACTTCAAAGAGTGCCCCAAAGTTTCTACCGGAGAGTCAAGAACGTGTGCCAACCCCTATGAATAGGTTCATGGGCGGAACCCGAAGTTGGTCACCAAAACATACATCAAGTGGCACATGATATCCCATTGTCACCACAGATAAGCACGGCAAGACATACATCAAGTGTTCTCATAAAAGACTCAATCCGATAAGATAACTTCAAAGGGGAAACTCAATTCATCACAAGAGAGTAGAGGGGGAGAAACATCATAAGATCCAACTACAATAGCAAAGCTCGGGATACATCAAGATCGTGCCATAGAGGGAACCCGAGAGAGAGAGAGAGAGAGAGAGAGAGAGAGAGATCAAACACATAGCTACTGGTACATACCCTCAGCCCCGAGGGTGAACTACTCCCTCCTCATCATGGAGAGCACCGGGATGATGAAGATGGCCACCGGTGATGGGATCCCTCTCCAGCAGGGTGCCGGAACGGGCTCCCGAGAGGTTTTTGGTGGCTACAGAGGCTTGCATCGGCGGAACTCCCAATCTATCTTCTCTGTGGATGTTTTTAGGGTACGTGGGACTATATAGGCGAAAGAAGTCGGTCGGGAGGTGCTCGAGGGGCCCACGAGATAGGGGGGCGCGCCCAGTAGGGGGGCGGGGCGCCCCCTATCTCCTGGGCTCCTCGAGTATCTTCTGACGTGGACTCCAAGTCTCTAGGATGATAATCTTCCAAAAAATCACGTTGCCGAAGGTTTCATTCCGTTTGGACTCCGTTTGATATTCCTTTCTTCGAAATACTGAAACAGGCAATAAAACAGCAATATGGGCTGGGCCTCCGGTTAATAGGTTAGTCCCAAAAGTAATATAAAAGTGTATAAGAAAGCCCATAATCATTCAAAACAGATAATAAAATAGCATGAATGCTTCATAAATTATAGATACGTTGGAGACGTAGTAGCATCCCCAAGCTTAATTCCTACTCGTCCTCGAGTAGGTAAATGATAAAGAAAGAATTTATGAAGTTAGAAGGCTAGAGGTGCACAAGTTTGATCAATGATAATTTCAATCACCTTTTCTAGCATGATTATATGTCATAACAGTAGTTGATCACATAAAACTTTTCATAATCAAGTAACAAGAAATTCACATGTCAAAGCATAGACCATAAACTTTCTTGAAAACTAGCAAACTTCATTCTTAGTCATCAAACAATTGCAATTCATCTTACTTTCAGGAAGAGTCTATGTTGATTTAGCAAACTTCACATACTCAACTATCATATAGTCTTCTACAATTGCTAACACTCACGCAATACTTGTGGTTATGAAGTTTTAATCAGACACAGACAAAGATAGGGGCTTATAATATTGCCTCCAAACGTATTCACCTTTGGGTGTTGTCAAAAATAATAGTTCATGCTAACGTACATCCAATTGGATATATACATCAGGATCACCCTAACACAAAGTGCTTGCCAAAGGATAAAATGAAAAAGGGAAAGGTGAAGATCACCTTGACTCTTGCATAAAGTAAAAGACATAAAGTAAAAGATAGGCCCTTCGCAGAGGGAAGCAGAGGTTGTCATGCCCTTTTAGGGTTGGATACACAAATTCTTAATGTGAAAGAATGTTACTTTATATTGCCCCTTGTATATGGACCTTTATTATGCAGTCCGTCGCTTTTATTGCTTCCATAACAAGTTCGTACAAAGCTAATTTTCTCCACACTAATAAGTCATGCATATTTAGAGAGCAATTTTTATTGCTTGCACCGATGACAACTTACTTGAAGAATCTTACTGAATCCATAGGTAGGTATGGTGGACTCTCATGGCAAAACTGGGTTTAAAGATATTTGGAAGCACAAGTGGTATCTCTACTTGGTGCTAGGAATTTTGGCTAGCATGAGGGGGAAAGGCAAGCTCAACATGTTTGAATGATCCATGACAATATACTTTAACTGAGATGTGAGAAAACATAACCCATTACGTTGTCTTCCTTGTCCAACATCAACTCTTTAGCATTTCATACTTAATGAGTGCTCACAATTATAAAAGATGTCTATGATAATATATTTATATGTGAAATCTCCCTTCCTTCAATATTCTTTCATGAATTGTTCAAATGACCAATACAATGCTTGCTAACCGTCAATAAATTTACAACCTCTACATCTTAGATGTGAAGTCATTATTCCCCATGGGATAAGCAAATGAGACATATATAATTTCAGATTTATGACATTCAACTCATTCAACCATTTACTCAGAGGATATAAGTGAAGCACACGAGTAAATGACAAACTACTCCAAAAAGATATAAGTGAAGATCAATGAGTAGCTAAATAATTATGTAACTATGCGAAGACTCTCTCTCAGTTAAGAATTTCAGATCTTGGTATTTTATTCAAACAGAAAGCAAAGCAAAACAAAATGACATTGCAAGGATAGCACAACTCATGTGAAGAAGCAAAAACTTAGGCTCAACCGATACTAACCGATAGTTGTTGAAAAAGAAAGGTGGGATGCCTACCGGGGCATCCCCAAGCTTAGATGCTTGAGACTTCTTGAAATATTCTCTTGGGGTACCTTGGGCATCCCCAAGCTTGAGCTTTTGTGTCTCCTTAATTCCACTCATATCATGGTTTCTCTTTTTATCAAAAGCTTCATTCACAACAAACTCAACAAGAACTCGTGAGATAGGTTAGTATAAACCAATGCAAAACCTTATCATTTTCTACTGTAACAAATCACTAAAATTATTATTCAACATTGCATAATAAATGCATGTGCATATTTAACACTCCTATCCTCAAATAGAATTATTAAACAAGCAAACATATGCAAACAATGCAACCATAACAGCAATCTGTCAAAACACTACAGTCTGTAAAGAATGCAAGGGTATCAATACTTCCCTGACTCCAAAAATTATGAACTAAAATTCCCACTGTAATAAATTTATCAGATCTCAATATGCAAAAATATTCAACGTTAGATCATTCTCTGACTTTTCTAGGGAATTTTTGCAACAGTGGTAAACTTTCTGTTTTCAAACAGCAACTTGTATACTAGCAAAATAAGCATGGTAAAGGCTATCCTTGACATTTTTATTGAAAATATAGATGCAAAACATCATTATAAATAACATAAAGAAAAACTAACAAAATAAAATGACGCTCCAAGCAAAACACATATCATGTGGTGAATAAAAATATAGCTCCAAGTAAAGTTACCGATGAACGAAGACGAAAGAGGGGATGCCTTCCGGGGCATCCCCAAGCTTAGGCTCTTGGTTGTACTTGAATATTACCTTGGGGTGCCTTGGGCATCCCCAAGCTTAGGCTCTTTCCACTCCTTATTCCATAGTCCATCGAATCTTTACCCAAAACTTGAAAACTTCAACCACACAAAACTCAAAACAAAACTCGTAAGCTCCGTTAGTATAAGAAAATAAAACCACCACTTAGGTACTGTAATGAACTCATTCTAAATTCATATGGGTGTGATATCTACTGTATTCTAACTTATCTTTGGTTCATACCACTTAATACTAGCCATAGATGCATCAAAATAAGCAAACAACAGAATGAAAACAGAATCTGTCAAAAACAGAACAGTCTGTAGTAGTCTGTATCAAACGTATACTTATGGAACTCAAAAAATTCTGAAATAAATTGGTGGACCTGAGTAATTTGTCTATTAATCATCTTCAAAAAGAATCAACCTAAAAGCACTCTCCAGTAAAAAATGGCAGCTATTCTCGTGAGCGCTAAAGTTTCTGTTTTTTACAGCAAGATCACATAAACTTCACCCAAGTCTTCCCAAAGGTTCTACTTGGCACTTTATTGAAATAAAAGCTATAAAACATGATTACTACAGTAGCATAATCATGTTAACACACAAAAACACTAAGGGTAAATATTTGGTTGTCTGCCAACAAGCGCTTTTCTTTAATGCCTTTTTAGCTAGGCATGATGATGACAATGATGCTCACATAAAAGATAAGAATTGAAACATAACGGGAGCATCATGAAGAATATGACTAGCACATTTAAGTCTAACCCACTTCCTATGCATATGGATTTTGTGAGCAAACAACTTATGGAAACAATAATCAACTAGCATAGGAAGGTAAAACAAGCTTAACTTCAAAACTTTAAGCACATAGAGAGGAAACTTGATATTATTGCAATTCCTACAAGCATATGTTCCTCCCTCATAATAATTTTCAGTAGCATCATGAATGAATTCAACAATATAACCAGCACCTAAAGCATTCTTTCCATGATCTACTTGCATAGAAAATTTACTACTCTCCACATAAGCAAAATTCTTCTCATTCGGAATAATGGGAGTATCATAAGAGACATGAACACTAAAATTTGTTTCCACATTAAAAGAGTAATGTTCAGAAAAAGGGTAATCATAATCATGAAAATATTTGTAAATATATTCATCACTACTTTTTATAGCATAAGTTTCATCACAATAATCATCATAAGTAGCAACTTCGTTCTCATCAAAATCGATTGAAACCCCTCCCAAGATAGTGGAATCATCACTAAATAAAGTTGACACTCTTCCAAATCCACTTTCACAAATATTATAAGATTCAACATCCTCCAAAATAGTGGTATCACTACTTCCTAAAGTTGACACTCTTCCAGACCCACTTTCATCAATATAATCATCATAAATAGGAGGCATGCTTTCATCATAATAAATTTTGTCATCAAAACTTGGGGGACAAAAATATCATATTCATCAAATATAGCTTCCCCAAGCTTGTGGCTTTGCATATCATTAGCTCATGGATATTCAAGGAATTCATACTAACAACATTGCAATCATGCTCATCATTCAAAGATTTAGTATCAAACATTCTATAGATTTCTTCGTCTAGCACTTGAGCACAATTTTCCTTTTCATCATACTCACGAAAGATATTAAAAAGACGAAGCATATGAGACAAGCTTAACTCCATTTTTTGGTAGTTTCCTTTTATAAACTAAACTAGTGATAAAACAAGAAACAAAAAGATTCGATTGCAAGATCTAAAGATATACCTTCAAGCATTCACCTCCCCGGCAACGGTGCCAGAAAAGAGCTTAGTTGACGGGGTGTGAGTGAGTGCCCTTTACCTAGCCTCCCCGGCAACGGCGCCAGAAAAGAGCTTGATGTCTACTACACAACCTTCTTCTTGTAGACGTTGTTAGGCCTGCAAGTGCACATGTTTGTAGGACAGTAGCAAATTTCCCTCAAGTGGATGACCTAAGGTTTATCAATCCGTAGGAGGCGTAGGATGAAGATGGTTTTTCTCAAACAACCCTGCAACCAAATAACAAAGAGTCTCTTGTGTCCCCAACACACCCAATACAATGGTAAATTGTATAGGTGCACTAGTTCGGCGAAGAGATAGTGATACAAGTGCAAAATAGATAGTAGATATAGGTTTTTGTAATCTGAAATTATAAAAACAGCAAGGTAACAAGTGATAAAACTGAGCGTAAACGGTAATGCAATGATAGGAAACAAGGCCTAGGGTTCATACTTTCACTAGTGCAAGTTCTCTCAACAATAATAACATAGATAGATCATATAACAATTCCTCAACATGCAACAAAGAGTCACTCCAAAGCCACTAATAGCGAAAAACAAATGTAGAGATTATGGTAGGGTACGAAACCACCTCAAAGTTATTCTTTCAGATCAATCTATTCAAGAGTTCATACTAGAATAACACCTTAAGAAACAAATCAACCAAAACCCTAATGTCACCTAGATACTCCATTGTCACCTCAAGTATTCGTGGGCATGATTATACGATATGCATCACACAATCTCAGATTCATCCAACCAACACAAAGTACTTCAAAGAGTGCCCCAAAGTTTCTACCGGAGAGTCAAGAACGTGTGCCAACCCCTATGAATAGGTTCATGGGCGGAACCCGCAAGTTGGTCACCAAAACATACATCAAGTGGCACATGATATCCCATTGTCACCACAGATAAGCACGGCAAGACATACATCAAGTGTTCTCATAAAAGACTCAATCCGATAAGATAACTTCAAAGGGGAAACTCAATTCATCACAAGAGAGTAGAGGGGGAGAAACATCATAAGATCCAACTACAATAGCAAAGCTCGGGATACATCAAGATCGTGCCATAGAGGGAACACGAGAGAGAACACGAGAGAGAGAGAGAGATCAAACACATAGCTACTGGTACATACCCTCAGCCCCGAGGGTGAACTACCCCCTCCTCATCATGGAGAGCGCCGGGATGATGAAGATGGCCACCGGTGATGGGATCCCCCTCCGGCAGGGTGCTGGAACGGGCTCCCAAGAGGTTTTTGGTGGCTACAAAGGCTTGCGGCGGCGGAACTCCCGATCTATCTTCTCCGTGGATGTTTTTAGGGTACGTGGGACTATATAGGCGAAAGAAGTCGGTCGGGAGGTGCTCGAGGGGCCCACGAGTCAGGGGGCATGCCCAGTAGGGTGGGGGCTATCTCTTGGTCTCCTCGAGTATCTTCTGACGTGGACTCCAAGTCTCCAGGATGATTATCTTCCAAAAAATCACGTTGCCGAAGGTTTCATTCCGTTTGGACTTCGTTTGATATTCCTTTCCTTCGAAATACTGAAATAGGCAATAAAACAGCAATATGGGCTGGGCCTCCGGTTAATAGGTTAGTCCCAAAAATAATATAAAAGTGTATAATAAAGCCCATAATCATTCAAAACAGATAATAAAATAGCATGAATGCTTCATAAATTATAGATACGTTGGAGACGTATCAGTGGATTAAATAGAGAGATTTAGACCATTCTAGAGTATAAGGAGTATACTAATATCACTCGTTTATTCCATCTTGCTTGTAAAGCTGAACGTGAAGTGCAGGATTGATAGGCATTGCTGCGAAGTCACTTTTCTGCAGGTCGACCTTCATCATGGACACCGCGTGCATCTTCTACTTCCATTGCACCAGCACCTCCATCAGGTGCCACCTATAGCCGTGATACAAGAAAGCAGGCACAACCACCACTATCTGCCAAGAGCGCACCTGCCGGGCCTGCACATAGCTCTTCTTCTTCCATGGCATCAACTGGGCACACAAGTGATATTATTTGTCGTCATTGTAAGGGAAGAGGTCATTATGCGAGAGAATGCAAATCTCAGCGTGTGATGATTGCTACTGAGGATGGTGGGTATGAGTCCGCTAGTGACTATGATGAGGAGACTTTGGCGCTTATTACAAGTGAAAGACACGGTGGAGCTGATTCTGATCATGAGACGCAATACATGGCTCCCAAAGACGCTGACAGGTATGAATGTTTAGTTGCTCAGCGTGCTTTGAGTGTGCAGGTCACACAAGCTGAGCAAAATCAGAGGCACAATTTGTTCCATACAAAGGGAGTTGTGAAGGAACGTTCTATGCGCGTCATCATAGACGGAGGGAGCTGCAACAACTTGGCTAGCATGGAGATGGTGGAGAAGCTATCTCTCACCACAAGACCACATCCACATCCTTACTACATCCAATGGTTCAACAACAACGGCAAGGTTAAGGTAACACGTACTGTTCGTGTGCCTTTTAGTATCTCTACATATGCTGATTATGTTGATTGTGATGTGGTACCTATGCAAGCATGTTCCTTATTACTTGGTCGACCATGGCAATTTGATAAAAATTCTGTACACCATGGTAGAAACAATCATTATACTCTTGTTCATAAGGATAAAAATATTACTTTGCTTCCTATGACTCCTGATTCCATTTTGAAAGATGATATTAATAGAGCTAATAAAGCAAAACAGGAGAAAAATAAGAGTGAAAATCAGATTGTGGCAAAAGAATTTGAGCAACAAATGAAGCCTAATAGTAAACCATCTAGTGTTGCTTCTGAATTTAAATTGAAAAGTGCATGTTTACTTGCCACTAAATCTGATATTGATGAGCTAGATTTCAGCAAATCTGTTTGCTATGCTTTTGTGTGCAAAGAGGCATTATTTTCATTTGAGGACGTGCCTTCCTCTTTGCCTCCTGCTGTCACTAACATTTTGCAGGAGTTCGCTGACGTGTTTCCACAAGACGTGCCACCGGGATTACCTCCCATTCAAGGGATTGAGCATCAGATTGACTTAATTCCCGGTGCATCATTACCCAACCATGCACCATACCGTACCAATCCAGAGGAGACGAAGGAGATTAATCGTCAAGTACAGGAGCTGCTCGACAAAGGTTATATACGCGAATCCCTTAGTCCTTGTGATGTTCCTATTATTCTAGTGCCGAAAAATGATGGTACATCACGTATGTGTGTTGATTGTAGAGGCATTAATAATATTACCATTCGTTTTCGTCATCCTATTCCTAGGCTAGATGATATGCTTGATGAATTGAGTGGCTCTACAATATTCCCCAAAGTTGATTTGCATAGTGGATACCATCAAATTCGTATGAAATTGGGAGATGAATGGAAAACGGCATTTAAAACTAAGTTTGGATTATATGAGTGGTTAGTCATGCCTTTTGGGTTAACTAATGCACCTAGTACTTTCATGAGATTAATGAACGAAGTTTTACGTGCTTTTATTGGACGATTTGTGGTAGTCTATTTTGATGATATACTGATTTATAGCAGATCTTTGGAGGAACATTTGGAACATTTACGTGCTGTTTTTATTGCTTTACGTGATGCATGTTTGTTTTGTAACCTTGGGAAATGCACCTTTTGCACCGACCGAGTATCTTTTCTTGCCTGTTTTGTTACTCCACAGGGAATTGAAGTTGATAAAGCCAAGATTGAAGCTATTAAGAGTTGGCCGCAGCCCAAAACGGTCACACAAGTGAGGAGTTTTCTTGTCCTCGCTGGATTCGATAGGCGTTTTGTGAGAGATTTCAGCACCATTGCTGCACCTCTAAATGAGCTTACAAAGAAAGATGTTCCTTTTCTTTGGGGTACCGCACAGGAAGAAGCCTTCACGGTATTGAAAGATAAGTTGACACATGCTCCTTTACTCCAACTTCCTGATTTTAATAAGACTTTTGAGCTTGAATGTGATGCTAGTGGAATTGGATTAGAAGGTGTGCTATTGCAAGATGGCAAACCTGTTGCATACTTTTCTGAAAAATTGAGTGGGCCTAGTTTGAATTATTCTACTTATGATAAAGAATTATATGCTCTTGTTCGGACTTTAGAAACATGGCAACATTATTTATGGCCCAAAGAATTTGTTATACACTCTGATCATGAATCTTTGAAACATATTAAAAGTCAAGCTAAATTGAATCGTAGACATGCTAAATGGGTTGAATTCATTGAGACTTTCCCTTATGTCATTAAACACAAGAAGTGTAAAGAAAATGTTATTGCTGATGCATTGTCTCGTCGCTATACTATGCTTTCACAACTTGACTTCAAAATATTTGGTTTAGAGACCATCAAAGATCAATATGTGCATGATGCTGATTTTAAAGATGTATTGCAGAATTGTAAAGAAGGTAGAACATGGAACAAGTTTGTCGTTAATGATGGCTTTGTGTTCCGTGCTAACAAGCTATGCATTCTAGCTAGCTCCGTTCGTCTTTTGTTGTTGCAGGAGGTGCATGGAGGAGGATTAATGGGACACTTTGGCGTGAAGAAGACGGAGGACGTACTTGCTACACATTTATTTTGGCCAAAGATAAGACGGGATGCTGAGCGCTTTGTTGCTCGCTGCACTACATGTCAAAAAGCTAAGTCATGACTCAATCCTCATGGTTTATATATGCCTTTGCATGTACCCAGTGTTCCTTGGGAAGATATATCTATGGATTTTGGTTTAGGTTTACCTCGAACAAAGAAGGGGAGGGATAGCATATTTGTTGTCGTGGATAGATTCTCGAAAATGGCACACTTTATACCATGTCATAAAAGCGATGATGCTGTTAATGTTGGTGATTTGTTCTTTCGTGAAATTATTCGCTTGCATGGTGTGCCAAATACTATTGTTTTAGATCGTGATACTAATTTCCTTAGCCACTTTTGGACATGTTTATGGGCTAAGTTGGGGACTAAACTGCTTTTTAGTACTACTTGTCACCCCCAAACTGATGGACAAACTGAAGTAGTCAATAGAACATTGTCTACTATGCTTAGGGCTGTTTTGAAGAATAATAAGAAAATGTGGGAAGAATGCTTGCCTCGTATTGAATTTGCTTATAATCTTTCATTGCATTCTACTACTAAGATGTGCCCTTTTGAAATTGTGTATGGTTTCCTACCTCGTGCACCTATTGATTTGTTGCCTCTTCCATCTTCAAAGAAGGTTAATTTTGATGCTAAACAACATGCTGAATTAATTTTAAAAATGCATGAGTTAACTAAGGAAAACATTGAGCGTATGAATGCTAAATATAAACTTGCTGGAGATAAGGGTAGAAAACATGTTGTGTTTGCACCTGGAGATCTTGTTTGGTTACATTTGCGTAAGGATAGATTTCCTGATTTGCGCAAATCAAAGCTAATGCCTCGTGCTGATGGTCCTTTTAAGGTGTTGGAGAAAATAAATGATAATGCATATAAACTTGAGCTTCCTGGAGATTTTGGGGTTAGTCCCACTTTTAACATTGCAGATTTGAAGCCTTATTTGGGTGAGGAAGATGAGCTTCCGTCGAGGACGACTTCATTTCAAGAAGGGGAGGATGATGAGGACATCAATACCATTGTTACACCCATAGCCCCTACTGCTACATATATTGGACCAATTACTAGAGCTCGTGCACGCCAATTAAATTATCAGGTACTTCCGTTTCTTGGTAATGATTCTAATGTTCATGAGAATATGATGCTGCCTAAATTGGATACATTTGTTTTGCTTACAAATGAAGGGCCTAGCTTGGAGAAGGATGAACATTGGAGCAAGAACAAGTATGGAGATGATGGCATGTGCAAGGGGAACAAGAACGGAGTTACAAGTGATGATTTCAGGACTTTGAAGCCACCATAATGGGTGCATGAAGCCTTGGACGAAATATACAAGATGCCACTTCATAAATTTCGTCCCGAGGCTATTCTAGGTGCTGCGTCACCTTATTATTGGGCCAGTCCCATGTAATTTTGAAATACATAAGTATAGGTTATTTTTAGAGTCCGTATGTGTGGGGAAACAAGAGATAGGGTTGATTTCGGACCCCTCCACCAAGGGCCACGAAATCACCCCCTTCCTCCATATATACAGCCCTTAGGGCACCGTTCAGACTTCGGGTTTTGTTTAGATTAAAGTTCGCCATAGCTGCAACTTCGCGTACTTCGTTTGTGTTCAACGACCAGATAAAGGCGTCACAGAACCCCACCTTGATCAATAAAGCTTTCCTCTTATATTCGCAATATCCAGATTGCAATCTTAGTTTCTTGCTTGTTCTTCGTTTTCCTGCAGGAAACAGACCTTCGTGGTCAGGTTGATCATGCTCCGACGTGGTCAATAACCTCTCGGAGTTGGTTTAGCGATTGCTAAGGTGCGACGTCCTCGCACCTTTGTAGTCAGATCGTCAAAGTCGACTTCCTCCAAAATGATAGCCACCATATCATCAAAAGACGGGACACCTTTGCCTCTATCACGTGTGAAATAGAATGGAACTCGGAGAGGAAAGAAGTGACCTCGTTCTCGATGTTGCGTGCACGTGCTCTTGTCATCGGTCCTCGAGATGCTTGATGAATTGTAGTAGAGTCCATGGGGATGAGCGAGGGATGCTCCGCATCATCTCCCCCCCTTTGGAGATATCCGTCCATGGATCGTGATCTTCATCACCATGGGAAAGAGAGGGCGTCGCCATGTAAAAGTTGACAACCACCAAGTACTCATCATGTTGAAGCTCAAAATGGGCACTCTCCAATGTCGCACCGTCTTGTAATTCCTTCAAAAGGAGCAAAGATAACAAGCACTTGGAAAAACAAATGTGGTTGGCATTAAAGCAAAACCAAGCATTCAAGAGGTGATTCACCCAACAAGTGTTGTCATCAAGCATAGCATATGGTGTGACAAGGGAGTGTGGCATGGCATGTAAGCACATAACTTGAGCACAATCAAGGACATCATGGAAACAAGCATGTAAATGTGAGGTAAAGATGCTAGAATGGTTGATAAGAGAACAAGCATCAACCTCAAGATCATAGCAGGCATGCATAAGACTCTCAATGAACGGTCTATGGTAGGCATAAGAGTCATTCACAACACCAAATCAAAGGCAATGTCTAAACACGTGGGTCAAGTGCAAGACAATCCAAGCATAATGTGCATATGGAGTGGTGAAGATAGTGTGGCACTCAACACAAATGATATAGCAATTGTTAAACATGTGTGAGGCAATCAAATCAATCATGTGATAAGCAATGGGACATGGCATATGTGAAGTAATGACATTGTTGCAACCAAACATATGATATGATCAAGTAATCCAAGAATTGGATGCAACATGAGAAAGCATAGAAATCAAGTCGTGCAAACTAGTGGAGCGAAGATGCAACACACTAGAGGAAATCATGGCAATCATGTCATGTGAGCAAATAATGGATATAGGAAGTGCACATGACATATCGCAAGCACAAGCACAAAGCAAGATGAATGTATCATCATAAGCATGGGGCACATAGCAAACATGGCAATAACAAGCAATATCTCCACCAAGCTTGCAAATACACAAACATGTAGTAGAATCAATCATCATGTGTAATGCAAAGCATGGGTCACATATGCATGGCAAAGGCATAGGAATGAGCATATCATGCAAAGTGAACATGGCAATTTGGGCATAGAATATGTAATGGACAATGGCCCATAGCCAAGTGAGGGCCATGTAGAAGAAACGTGCGAAGTCTTTGCAGAAAGAGAGCGGTGGGAAAGACACTCCAAGGGATCCCAAGTCATCGTTGCTCTCTAGAGCTTGTTTTGTCAACTCGTGGGATTGCGAGGTTGACAAGTATTCATGGGTACCTACGCAAAAGAGACACAAACCAAAGAAAGTGTGTGCGTGGTAAATGTACACTCATCCATCATGATGTGTATGTGCAAGTGTGAGTTAGCACAAGAATAGCATCGCTCAAAGAAATTTGATGCATGGTATAAGAACATGTCATCCATCATGAAAGAATAGTTGTTATGTATGACACAATGAGGGCACAAATTGAGAATCCAAGTATATGGCACATCACTAGCATGTTTATTCATGGGGAGCATATGGTGCACACAAGTAGTGGGATCATGCAAAGTATGGGATGGATCAAAATCTCCTAATATGGATGAGGAAACTATGGGGGTCTCCTCATGAGCAATAGCGGAAACATCATATGGAGAAAATGGATAACATCGGAAACAATGCATATTCAAAGCTAGGTGGTCATGGCATGGCATATGAGATAAATGATGCAAAGGAAGCATATCAATATTATCACAAGAAAAACAAAAGCCAATAACCAAGGGCTTGTCATTTATGCCATATGTGAAAATTGGGTTAATTTTAATGGCATATGCATAGTCCTACGATGAGATTGCAAATATGACATATTGTTAATCTCATGCATAGCATATGACAAGTCAAGGGATTGTCAAACATGATGTGACCGAGAGAATTATCACAAGAAATCCTATGTAACATGGCATCACAACTAATAGACTCCACATGGCAATCATCAAACTCATCATAAATGGGTAAATCGTCACATGGGGAAGTCGAACTAGCATGAAGCATGACAATAGGTGGATCAACATCATGCAAGCAATCAATGTCAAGAATGTCCACTAGTGGGACTAGAGCATCACCTTCACCTATGTTACCATTCTCATTCCACTCATGTGGTGTAGGTGAGGTGGCAAAGACCAAATGGTGGTCATCCTCATCAACTTGACAGAACCATGTGGGGGGTACATCATAATCCACCATGGCTATCGTCTTGTCCAAAGGAAGGACGAAGTCGTCGCGGATCGGTGCGTCATCATAAATGGGACCTAGCACCAAAGGAGAAGACACAATAGAGGGAGTGGTTAAGTCGTTAGAAATCATAGTGGCCTCACATGCCCTATCAACTACCTCACTCTCTCTATGTGGTGGTGGCTCACTCACTCCCTCAAGGTAGGTGCACTCAATGTCACATATGGTGGAGTCACTCAAATCACTCAAGTGGTGGTGGTGGTAACTCTCCTCACATGGGAATTGGGGCAACTCATCATATATGGGGCTAGTGGTGAAGTCACTCTCACTCTCAATATGGTGACACAAGTCACTCAAGTCATCATACGTCGCTGTGGTCGAAGGGAAAATCCCATGCTCAACCATCTCATCACCGTTGCCGTGGATGAAGGCCGATGTAGGCGTACTCGTCGGAGGTAGGCAAAGATGTCGTACGTCCAAAGGCGAAGATGCCTTGATAACACTTGGCGAAGATGCCGAAGTGGTGGTAGTAGTCGTAGCTCTGTCTTGTTGGTGCTCATCTCGCGGTCTTCTCTTGTGCTCATGAAAGTTTTCTTGATGGTGTTGTGTGGTACTTGCATCTTGTGGCCGTTCCGAAGACTTGCGACTCGAGTGTCTCTGCCTTGAAGATGACGAAGAGGAAGAAGACTTGTAGTTCGCCCACACGTGTCGGATGTCATCCAATTGTGCGTCCAACTTGGTGTCGATGTAGTCCCTTGTCCGTGCTTCGCTTTGGTGAATGTCGACGGTGAGTCGCTCAATGCCTCGCATTGCTCGTTGTAGTTCGAAGATGGGCGTTTTGGTGATGTAGTTGTTCGCACTGTCATTGTCGTGGAAGACCGGAGATGAAATGCCTTGCCTATCCATCACAAGACTCGAGCAAATGTAAGTGGAAGAAAGGAAAGAACTAGACAAATGTACCTTATCCAATATTGAAGATGGATCAATGATCACTCAATAATGTAACAAGGAAATAGCACAATTGGTATCGGATCTTGTCAATTCTCACACCTACACAAGTAAGGCTTATGGTGGAGCTCAGTGAGGATAGTGGCACAAAATTTGATGCAAAATGTTAGCAAGAGTCAATAATGTTGGAAAAGATTCACAAATTCGCAAGTGAAACAAGTAGACCAATAGCAATATGTGGCACATGGAAACACACACACGGATAGATAAATGGGGTCGTGCAACCAAGGAATGAGCACCAAATATGGAATCCACGGAAAACGCTCGTGTTTCACAACTCAAGAGAGACGCTAGCACGATTGCTCAATAGGCATATACGACACTTGTGCACAACCTATAAGATGCAAAAAGTATGAGCTTTCTATCCCAAGTATGCTATGTGTATGATGTTCCCGATGTTCTTCTCAAGGTAATCCAATATGGTTGGATATGATAATCTTATGTGCAATGTGGTATGATGCTATGGCTCTTGCTCACAAGCTCTTTGCTCTCTTTTTGCTTAAAAGCTTATTCTCTTTTTTTTATCTGGCCACTTATGCGAAATGCACAAACCAAGATAACAATTGTGTATATGCGGGTACAATCTTGTGACACAAGGGATGATATGATGATACCAAGATGATACCAATATGATATGGTATGTATGCAATGGGAGGTACAGATCACTAAGGTGCACAAGTAATGTTGCCGGCAATACTCAATGGCTAGTCTCGATAGGCAAGTGACGCAAAATGGGTTAAGGGGTTAACAATGTAATGGCAAGAATGAATGTACAATGATGGGATACCACGATAGCAAGATGATATAGAGGTTACCGTTCTTGCTTACGGTTAGGTTGTCAAAATGGTGAAGTGCTCGATGTCAAATCCTTGTCGAAGGTGAGCGGCGGTGTTGTCGATGTCGAACCATTCCTAGTTAGCCAAAACACCCTAGGAAACGGAAAAAACCACAAACTCAAAATCTCAAAGGAAAATGTCAAAAGGTGGTAGCGGAATGCGTTGGTGGTTCCGGAATTAGCAACGTGGAAGTGGTGGTGGTGGTTGATGATGAAGCAACCATTCCTAAGTAGCCGAAACACCTCAGGAGACTCAAGTCACCACTCAAGCAACCACAAATGCTAAATGGAGCAAAATGGGTTAAGTTGCGGAAAGCGATGGTGGCGGCGGATGATATGGTGGATGGCCTATGCAAAGATGCCAAAATACCAAAATTTTGATGGACTTGAACATATCTAGATGGATGGGGGATGTCAATAGCTACTCAACGAGCTAAAGAACGTCAAAATCAGACTCCATGAGTGAAAGTTATGGCCAAAATGGTGAATGTTGGTGGGCTGATTCGGGGGGGTGCGGGCACCCGGGGGTGAGAGGTGCGGGTGCCCGGGATGGTCAGTGGAGTTGGGAGGAGGAGATGGCCCGGGGGTCCGGGTGCCCGGGGGTAAGGGGTGCGGGCACCCGGGGTGGTCAGCGGGGTTGCACGGGGGGTCCGTGTGCCCGGGGTATGAGGTCCGGGTGCCTGGGGGTCGCGGGTTTGGACGGAAAATCGTGGAGAAAAGAAAGAAATTGGTGGATTTCATGGACGGAAAGGTGGAGATGGATGGGGGGAATGCTAGATCCACTTGAAACCAAGCAAATCTATGGATCAAATCCAACAAAATCTCATCAAACCAACAAATCACAAAAAAGAAATTTTTTGGGGGCTATTTTTGTGGGGATTTTCGATTTTGGATGAAAAACAACAAAATGAAGCTAGCAAATGGGGGGATGGGACTCCAAGATGTGAATAAACCTTGCTCATGATACCAAGATGTTGTAGGGTCAAACCCTAGAGGGGATCTTTTCACACTTGGAGGGGGATGAGGGAGTCCTGGATTAGGGGGTATCCGGACAGCCGGACTATATACATCGTCCGGACTATTGAAGCGTGAAGATACAAGACTCAAGACTCCGTCCCGTGTCCGGATGGGACTCTCCTTTGCGTGGAAGACAAGCTTGGCGATCCGGATATTGTATTTCCTTCCTTGTAACCGACTCCATGTAAACCCTAGCCCTCTCCGGTGTCTATATAAACCGGAGAGGATGGTCCTTAGAAGGCCGATCACAATTACAATCATACCATCATAGGCTAGCTTCTAGGGTTTAGCCTCTACGATCTCGTGGTAGATCTACTCTTGTACTACTCATATCTTCAGTATTAATCAAGCAGGAAGTAGGGTTTTACCTCCATCGAGAGAGCCCGAACCTGGGTAAATATTGTGTCCCTCGCTTCCTGTTACCATTAGCCTAAGACGCACAGATCGGGACCCCCTACCCGAGATCCGCCGGTTTTGACACCGACATTGGTGCTTTCATTGAGAGTTCCTCTGTGTCGTCACTGCAAGGCTTGATGGCGCCTTCAATCATCAACAACACGGTACAGGGTGAGACTTTTCTCCCCGGACAGATCTTTGTGTTCGGCGGCTTCGCACTGCGGGCCAATTCGCTTGGCAATCTGGAGCAGATCGACATCTACGCCCCCGGCCACCAGGTCAGGTTCAGAAACCTGAACTACACGACCGATATCCGCGGAGACTTAATCTTCGATGGAATCTGGCCTGTGCCAGGAGCGCCAGACAGTTACGATGAGCACGGCCTAGACCTGCTATCGGACAGTGCTCGGGATATCACCCCTGCAGTATCCTCGGACCTAAATCCGGAGCAAACTGCATGGCCCAAGGACGGGTGGATGGACCCCGCCCCGCAGGCCGCGCACCCATCGGCGGTAGAGCCGAACTCAGGCCTCACCTCTAGGGACGCCTGTGATGCCGGACCCCCGGACTCATATCCGATTGTAGGTTCCAGTCAGTGCGCTCCTGAACCCTCCGAGCCTGGTTGGGCTCCGGTAATGGAGTTTACCACTGCGGATGTCTTCCAGCACTCGCCCTTTGGCGGCATGCTGAATTCATTAAAGTCTCTCTCTTTGTCAGGAGGCTCTTGGTTGAACTATGCCCGGCTCGAGTGGGAAGCTAGCGACGAAGGAATTCGTTGCCCACCCACCACCCACTTCATAGCCACGGTCGATGATTTGACCGACATGCTTAACTTCGACTTCGAAGACATCGACGGTTTGGACGACGATGTAGGAGAAGAACAGGAACCACCACCCACGGGGCGGTGGACAACCACCTCTTCACATGACATATATATGGTGGACACTCCAAAAGAAACCAATGGCAATGAGGCAATGGAGGATAACCCCTCCAAGAAGAAAGCAAAGCAGGGGCGTCACTAGCATCGCTCCAAGCCCCGCCACAGCAATACCGACACCGGAGACGAAAACAATTCGGACGATGCCGAAGATAAATACAACCCCGATCAGCCCGCCTTCGAGCAGGCCGAGCAGGAAGATGGGTAGGACAGCCCAGATGAACAGGCGACGGACGGGTATCCGGAGGAGGACAACTACATGCCCCCTCCGAAGACGAGATTAGCCTCGGCGACGATGAGTTCGGCGTGCCTGAGGACCCCGCGGAGCAGGAGTGCTTCAAGCGCCGGCTTATTGCTAGTGCGAGGAGCCTGAAGAAGAAACAACAGTAGCTTCAAGCTGATCAAGACCTGCTCACAGACAGATCGACAGAAGTCCTGGCAGCCGAGGAATATGGACTCGAGCGCCACACGGCTGACCGGCCACCTCGAGGTCGGGATAAAACGGCATATCAGCCTGAATACCAGCCCGCACCCCCACGCCAGTTTACTACGGCCCGGGGCAATACTCAGGACCTGCGCGATAGATTGGATAACACCGTAGGACAACCAAGATTGATCTACGGATCACAGGGGCGCGCTGCAGCACATGACGATGTCCGACATACCGGATACACTAATAGTAAATCTGGTCGGGCCGAACACAACCAGCCAGACTTAGTCGGACTGCGTCGCGACATAGCCCGGCACAGAGGCGCCGCACACACCCTCTGCTTCACTGATGAAGTGATGGATCATGAATTCCCAGAAGGGTTCAAACCCATAGACATCGAATCATACGATGGCACAATAGACCCCGCAATATGGATTGAAGATTTCCTTCTCCACATCCACATGGCCCGCGGAGACGATCTACACGCCATCAAGTATCTTCCCCTTAAGCTCAAAGGACCCGCCCGGCACTGGCTAAACAGCTTGCCCGCAAATTCCATTGGCAGTTGGGAAAACCTAGAAGACGCATTCCTCGACAACTTCCAAGGCACATATGTGCGACCACCGGACGCTGATGACTTGAGTCACATTACTCAATAGCCCAGAGAATCAGCCAGGAAATTCTAGACTCGGTTCCTAACTAAAAAGAACCAAATAGTTGACTGTCCGGACACCGAAGCCCTGGCGGCCTTTCAGCATAATATCCACGACGAGTGGCTCGCCCGACACCTCGGCTAGGAGAAACCCAAGTCCATGGCAGCTCTCACGACACTAATGACCCGCTTTTGCACGGGCGAGGACATCTGGTGGGCTCGCAGAAGCACTACGCCACATTCTGGCACTTCAGACGTCCATGACAATAATGGCAAGCTACGGCGCAATAGACACAAGCAACGGAACAATGGCGACAACACCGAAGACACGGCAGTCAACACCGAATTCAGCGGATCCAAATCCGGTCAGTGGAAGAAGCCATTCAAACGAAACAATCAGGGACTGTCCAGTCTGGACCGTATACTGGAGCGCCCGTGCCAAATTCATGGCACTCCAGACAAGCTAGCCAACCACACTAATAGAGACTGCTGGGTGTTCAAACAGGCCGGCAAAATAAACGCCGAAAACAAGGACAAGGGGCTGCACAGCAACGACGACGAAGAGCCCCGGCGTCCGAACACGGGGGACAGAAGAAATCCCCCCCCCCATGTGAAAACGGTCAACATGATCTACGCTACTCACATTCCCAGGCGGGAACGGAAGCGAGCACTACGGGACGTCTACGCAATGGAGCCAGTTGCCCCAAAATTCAACCCATGGTCAGCCTGTCTGATCACCTTCGATCGTAGGGATCACCCTACTAGCATCCGTCACGGCGGTTCAGCCGCATTGGTTCTAGACCCAATCATAGACGGATTTCACCTCACACGAGTCCTTATGGACAGAGGCAGCAGCCTGAACCTGCTTTATCAGGACATAGTGCGCAAGATGGGCATCGACCCTTCAAGGATCAAGCCCACCAAAACCACCTTTAAAGGTGTAATTCCTGGAGTAGAGGCCCGTTGTACGAGCTCTATAACATTGGAAGTGGTCTTCGGATCTCCGGATAACTTCTGAAGCGAAGAGTTAATCTTCGATATCGTCCCTTTCTGTAGTGGTTACCATGCACTGCTCGGACGAACCGCATTCGATAGATTCAATGCGGTACCACACTATGCATACCTCAAGCTCAAGATGCCAGGACCGCGCGGGGTCATAATAGTCAACGGAAATATGGACCGCTCTCTCCGTACAAAAGAGCATACTGCAGCCCTTGCAGTGGAAGTGCAATGCGGCCTCCTCCGACAAACCACCAATCCGGCGATGACAACCTTGAGCACCGTCAAGCGAGTCCGGAGTACCCCGCAACAGGATCACCAGGCGCGCCAAGAGCGCGACTAGTAGTCCAGCCTCCACTCAAGCCCTATCAAAGCAGCATTCGTGCCACTCGTACACAATTACGCACTCAAAATACCATGGGCACAGGCGGAGGCTCAGCAGTACCTAAGTCAACATTGCGGTATCACCGCAACATACTTTTGTAACCCTCCCTTTTTATCTTTCAGGACATTGCTTTAGGGCAGCCTCTTCAGAAGATCCGGATTGTCGGACTTACATAGGAGAGAAAACCAAGGAGGTAACAGGCTTTGTGCATCAAAGGAAATACCCAGGTGGAATCTGTTCATGATCGTTATACCTGTTTTATATACCTACATGCAGCCTGCCCTTGGATAGGACATGTTAAATAGTCCTATTTACTTCTGCTTAAATGCACCCACTGTAAACATACGCTTAAATGTATTATTTATCAATGGGAAATCATATACAGCGTCAGCTTATTATTCCTATCTGCACATTTTTTCTATAAATGTTTATTTACTATTGCATGCGTACACTTTGGTACGTTTATTTTTCCAGGGGCTTCTTATGGCGCCCCGCAATGCAGCAAGCAAAGTCCAAACACTTTCAACAGTGCGGCACCCCGAACTTATAGCATTATATGCATCAGCTCCGAATCGTGTCTTGGGTCTACAGTTGGGTTAGCCCGGCTCCCTTGTTTTGGTACCTTACGTTCCGTTATATCGGCTAAGGTAGCGCAGGGAGAACTACTGCGATTGTGTCTCGGTTCTTCCGGACGAGCACCTCAGTAGAGAAAGCCGAAAACTGACCGGCATGATGTGGCGAGAGCTGGTCGCTGTTCGAGAGGTCTTAAAATCCTTAAATATTTTCTCCGCTTTAAGCGAGGAATCGGCCTCGTCCAAAATAGGCGTATATAGCGCCCCAGTTCAGCCTTCCGAACTCTAGGGGCTTTGCCAAAATTTAAAATTGTAGACTTCTATGGCTAAGTGAAAGTTATAAAGCCGCGTAGTCCGATTGCCTTGTTCGCTGCGCTAGACACCTCCTTTAGGGACCAAGTATTTGGATAAAGAGTGTCTGGGTTTTCCACGAACACCCCAGTACTAGTTGCATGGGGGCAGAAGCCGACGACTGGCCTACTTTCAGAATTTTATAAACAGCCGCATAGAAGGTAATATTTTAAATCAAAAAGCGCTAAATAGCGCAAGTAACTTTGTCCTTATATTACAAACATGACAGAAGTGAATTCATTCTAAAATAGTGTCCTTGGTACATTCATCGGTGAGACGAGCGCCCTTCATAATGCCTTCATAATATTTCTCGGGATAGCGATGCGCCTTGCCCTTCGGCGGCCCGTCCTTCACCAGCTTCTCCGCATCCAGCTTGCCCCAATGCACCTTCACACAGGCAAAGGCCCTGCAGGCACCCTCAATGCAAATGGGTCGTTTGATCACTTCAAGCCGTGGACAGGCATTCACCATCCGCTTGATCAGGCCGAAGTAGCTAGTGGGCAAGGGCTCACTAGGCCACATCCGGACTATGAAATCCTTCATAGCCACTTCGGCCGCCCTGTGGAGTTCAACCAACTACTTCAGTTGGTCTCTCAGAGGCATTGGATGTTCGGCCCCAGCATACTGGGACCAGAACAGCTTCTCCGTCGTGCTCCCCTCCTCGGCGCGGTAGAACTTCGCGGCATCCGATACGCTGTGTGGCAGATCTGTGAATGCCCCTGGAGAGCTCCGAATTCGGGTAAGTAAAAGAAACGCCTCCTCCACATGCTTGCTTTGCATAAAGAATTTCTTACTCGCTGCTATCTTCTTGGCCTCCTGGATTTCCTGATGTGCCTTCTCGTATTCGGCCTTGGCGTCTTTTATACTAGCAAGGGCCTTCGCAAGCTCGGCCTCTTTCACCTTAAGCTCATGCTCCACGGACTCGAACTTCTTGCCGAGCTCCTGGAGCTCTTGCTGTACCTCGCCCACTCTAGCATCTTGCTTTTCGCGCTCCTTGCATTCCAAGGCCGCCTTGTCTTCGGCCTCGGACAATGCTTTCTTCAGAGATGCCACTTCGGTGGTGGCCCCTGGTACAAAATCACGATGCTCCGTCGTCAGAATAACCAATTTTATCTATCATTCATTATATGAGAGCAGGGAATCACTCACATTTGTTCTCTTCGAGCTGCCTTCTTGTGAGGTCGAGATCTCCCTGCGCCTGCTCCAGGTCCTGTTTTAGTCCGGCGATCTCGGTCGTACGGACAGCGGCGGCAAGCAGCACAACCTGCTTATTCACATTCAAACTTATTGTTAGACTCCTTCGGATTATGATTGACCCTCCATTTGGTTTTTCTTTCCGAACACCAAACAGAGTATCATGGGCTACTACCTATCGAGTGATAATTGCACAAGTTTTTATTACTTACCTCAAAGCCTGTCAGGAGGCTGGTGCAAGCTTCGGTTAGTCCGCTCTTAGCGGACAAAACCTTCTGAATCACCGCACTCATAAGAGTACGGTGCTCTTCATCCATGGAAGCGCCTCGAAGCGCTTCCAGCAGATAATCCAACGCCTCGGGCGTAGAGGAAGTCCTCGGCACAGACGGCTCGCCCTCCCTAACGAGGGACTGTCCGCCTGAGTCCGGAACCACGGGAGGTTCCGGAACAGTGTTCGGCTGAGAGTCCAGCTTACTACGGCTCTCATCAACACGGTCCGTGGGGATCTTGAACCCCGTGTGTCTGACGTCTGGAATGCCGCCTTGGGGCGCCTCCAGAGCCACCTCCCCCCGCTCTGGGAACCTTTGGGACAACACCTTCGTGTCGTCTGCAGGCTGACGAGTAGTGGCTGTCGGGAGCGAGTTCATCGCTGAATCGCTCAAGGACCCATCCGAAGACGACACCTCGGGATGGACCCTGGCCGGACTATATACAAGTTCGGCGTTATAACAAAACTATGAAGCAAAATTACGATAGAGTGCGGATACTTACGATCGCACTAAGGGCTTCTTCCTGGGCAGCCACCCCTCCTCGCTATCGGCGGCGGTGGCGGAGTAGTCCGAAAGGGACGCCTTTCCCTTCTTGGACGTCATAGCCTCCCCCTCCGGGGCGGCCTTCCTCTTTTTCTCCCCCCCCCCCCAGTACGGGGAGGCGGAGTTTCTTCTTGTTTTCCCCTGCCTCCACGGGAGGAATCTGCCTCATCGTCATCGGACGATGAGGGTATGACGGCCTTGCGCCGGGGGCCTCTCCTGGCCCCATGGTCTGCCCTCTCAGGCCCCCCGTCCTCTCCGGATGGGGCGGCCTCCTCTTCTTCTTCTTATTCCCCTTCAGGGGAGGAGTGCGCCTCGTCGTCTTCGAACGAGGCCTCCGGTACAACTTTATGCCGGAGACCCTTCCTGGTCCCCGGGGCCTTCTTCTCGGCCTTCTTCTCCGGTGCCTTATAGGGCGCCGGAACCAGCATCTCCGTCAGGAGAGCATTGGCTGGACCTTCGGGCAGCGGAGCCAGACAGTCGATCCGCTCTGCTGTCTCCACATAATCCTGATCAAACATGCACAATTGCTTAAGACTCCCCCACAAATACATTAAACTGAATCCGGTGGTAGTCAGAAAACTCACCGAACGAGGAAGCCGTGCGGCGTGAAGTCCACGGTCCTCGGATATGGGAGGAGGTCCTTCGGAGGACTTGAACAGTGCCTTCCACGCGTCTTTGTGCTTCATGCCATAGAGCTTTTGAAGCATCTGGTGTTTGGACGGGATGAACTCCCACAAATTAAACACCCGCCTTTGGCATGGAAGAATCCGGCGAACAAGCATGACCTGGATCACGTTGACAAGCTTGATGTTCTTGTCCTTCATATTCTTGATACAATTTTTGAGTCTGGTCAGCTCTGTAGGTTCGCCCCAGGCCAGGCCCTTCTTTTCCCAGGAGGTGAGCCGCGTGGGGGTTCCGGATCGGAATTCGGGGGCCGCTGCCCAGTTGGCATCGCGCGGCTCGGTGATGTAGAACCACCCCGATTGCCACCCTTTTACGGTCTCCACGAAGGAGCCGTCAAGCCAGGTGACGTTAGGCATCTTGCCCACCATGGCCCCTCCGCACTCTGCTTGTTGGACACTCACGATCTTCGGCTTCACGCAGAAGATTTGCAGCCACAAGCCAAAGTGAGGCTGGATGCGGAGGAAGGCCTCGCATACGACAATAAACGCCGAGATGTTGAGGACGAAGTTTGGGGCTAGATCATAGAAATCCAACCCATAGTAGAACATGAGCCCGCGGACGAAGGGATGAAGTGGAAATCCCAGTCCACGGATGAAGTGGGCGAGAAACACGACCCTCTCGTGGGGTCCTGGGTTTGGGACCTGCCCGTCGTCCGATAGCCGGTGCGCTATGTCTGCGGCCAAGTATCCAGCCGCCTGAAGATTCGCGATATGCTTCTCCTTCACGGTGGAAGCCACCCACTTGCCTCCTGCTCTGGACATATTCAGCTGTGCGGAGAAGACTTGGACTAGGGCGCTGGAGCTCGAGGAAGCAAGCAGGAGCAAAGGAAGAGGAGAGCATGGGCGAAAATGGGGATCCTTTATCCCTTTATAGAGGCGACGAAAGCGGTGCGCCTCCCCACTTACCCGTTGAGAATCGCTTACTTCCCAAGCGCCACGATTGATGGCATGATGGGATTACCTACCCGTATTGATGAGAATCCCGTGATAAGGGGACATGATCTTTGCTATGACAAGACATGTCAAGGAAACCGCCTCGCAATATGCGTTGTGGATGGTTGTGGGAAAACGGTTCGAATGATGACCCGACCGTAATGACATATCACGTTGTCTAAAAAGTTGTCAGCTGAAATATCATTCTCTCTACGGTGGTATGTAAAGATCATTTTGCAGATCCGGACACGGTCTACGTGTTCGATAATAAATTTGGAGTATTCGGAGAAGGAACCCGCCTTGCAATGCCGAAGACAAGACTGCGCGCCAGACTCATCGTCATTGAAGCCTGGTTCAGGGGCTACTGAGGGAGTCCTGGATTAGGGGGTATCCGGACAGCCGGACTGTATACATCTTCTGGACTATTGAAGCGTGAAGATACAAGACTCAAGACTCCGTCCCGTGTCCGGATGGGACTCTCCTTTGCGTGGAAGACAAGCTTGGCGATCCGGATATTGTATTTCCTTCCTTGTAACCGACTCCATGTAAACCCTAGCCCTCTTCGATGTCTATATAAACCAGAGAGGATGGTCCTTAGAAGGCCAATCACAATTACAATCATACCATCATAGGCTAGCTTCTAGGGTTTAGCCTCTACGATCTCGTGGTAGATCTACTCTTGTACTACTCATATCTTCAATATTAATCAAGTAGGAAGTAGGGTTTTACCTCCATCAAGAGGGCCCGAACCTGGGTAAACATTGTGTCACTCGCTTCCTGTTACCATTAGCCTAAGACGCACAGATCGGGACCCCCTACCCGAGATCCGCCGGTTTTGACACCGACAGGGGAAAAGCAGGAAGAACACTCAAGAACACAAGGAACAAAACACTCAAACAAACCCAAATATCACATCCACTAGAGTAGCATACATGAGATCCACAAGATTACATGAACAATTCAAGGAGAATAGAACTAGGTAAGTTCTTCCCACTAGGTGAGGTCTTGATGATGATCTTCTCCAAGAGGAGGCCTTGACCAAAGGATTCTTCCCTAGGTGGGGGCTTGATCTCCAAAGAGGAGGGGATACAAGGAGCAAAGCTCACAATGTTTTCTCAAATACTTTGCTATCCTCCAAATGAGCTAGGGAAAGAGTTTATATAGCCTAGGGATGAGTTGGGAGAGGGGAGAGGGATACAAGGGTAAAAACCCAACAAGGCACGCAGGCTCTCGGAGTCGTCCGGGCACCCGGGGTCAAACCGGCCGAGCACCCGGACCGGTTAGAGGGCTGGCGCGGGGTAGGCTGGACACCCGGGGGTGAGAGCCCGGGCACCCGGGGCGAGCTGGGCCAGCACAGGCAGGAGGCCGGGCACCCGGGCCCAAGTGACCGGCCACCCAGGGTGCGGGCCGGGCGCGGTCCAGGGAGGGACCGGGCACCCGGTGTCCAGAGGCCAGGCACCTGGGCCGGCGGCCTGTGGCACTGGAGGGGGGGGGGGCACCCGGGCCTCAAGGTCGGGCACCCGGGGTGGCCTGGGCCGTGATATGTCTCCAACGTATCTATAATTTTTTACTGTTCCATGCTATTATATTACCCCTTTTGGATGTTTATGGGCTTTATTTTACACATTTATATCATTTTTGGGACTAACCTACTAACCGGTGGCCCAACCCGTATTGCTGTTTTTTTTGCCTATTTCAGTATTTCGAAGAAAAGGAATATCAAATGGAGTCCAAACAGAATGAAACCTTCGGGAGCGTGATTTTTGGAACGAACATGATCCAGAGGACTTGGAGTGCAAGCCAAGAAGCAGCCGAGGCGGCCACGAGGGTGGAGGGCGCGCCCACCCCTACAGGGCGCGCCCCCTGTCTCGTGGGCCCCTTAGGCGGCCACGAACGTACTTCTTCCTCCTATATATACCCACGTACCCCGAAACATCCAGGGAGCCAACAAAAAACAATTTCCACCGCTGTAACCTTCTGTATTCGCGAGATCCCATCTTGGAGCCTTCGTCGGTGCTCCGCCAGAGGGGGAATCGACCGCGGAGGGCTTCTACATCAACACCATAGCCCCTCCGATGAGTTGTGAGTAGTTTACCACAGACCTTCAGGTCCATAGTTATTAGCTAGATGGCTTCTTCTCTCTTTTTGGATCTCAATACCATGTTCTCCCCTCCCTTGTGGAGATCTATTCGATGTAACTCTTTTTGCGGTGTGTTTGTCGAGATCCGATGAATTGTGGGTTTATGATCAAGTTTATCTTTGAGAAATATTTGAATCTCCTCTGAATTCTTTTATGTATGATTGAGTTATCTTTGCAAGTCTCTTTGAATTATCAGTTTGGTTTGGCCTGCTAGATTGATCTTTCTTGCAATGGGATAAGTGCTTAGCTTTGGGTTCAATTTTGTGGTGTCCTTACCCAGTGACAATAGGGGTTGCAAGGCACGTATTGTATTGTTGCCATTGAGGATAAAAATATGGGGTTTATATCATATTGCATGAGTTTATCCCTCTACATCATGTCATCTTTCTTAATGCGTTACTCTGTTCTTATGAACTTAATACTCTAGATGCATGCTGGATAGCGGTCAATGTGTGGAGTAATAGTACTAGATGCAGGCAGGAGTCGGTCTACTTGTCACGGACGTGATGCCTATATACATGATCATGCCTAGATAATCTCATAATTATTCACTTTTCTATCAATTGCTCGACAGTTATTTGTGCACCCATCATAATACTTATGCTATCTTGAGAGAAGCCACTAGTGAAACCTATGGCCCCCGGGTCTATCTTTTATCATATAAGCTTTCAATCTACTTTTATTCGCATCTTTACTTTTCTTATCTATATTATAAAATACCAAAAATATATTTATCTTATCATACTATCTCTATCAGATCTCACTTTCGCAAGTGGCCGTGAAGGGATTGACAACCTCTTTATTGCGTTGGTTGCGAGTTCTTTGTTTGTTTGCGTAGGTGTGTGGGACTTTTGAGGAGCCTCATACTGGATTGATACCTTGGTTCTCAAGAACTGGGGGAAATACTTACGCTACTATTGTTGCATCACCCTTTCCTCTTCAAGGAAAACCAACGCAAGCTCAAGATGTAGCAAGAAGGATTTCTGGCGCCATTGCCGGGGAGGTCTTTGCTCAAGTCAAGACATACCAAGTACCCATCACAAACTCATCTCCCTCGCATTTACATTATTTGCCATTTTCCTCTTGTTTTCCTCTCCCCACTTCACCCTTGTCGTTTTATTTGCCCTCTCCTTCCCAATCTCCTCCTCCTCTCTCTTTTGTTTGCCTTCCCGTTTCCATGGCCGAATCAAAAAGAACTAAGGGTCCTTTCCAGGGTTCTAGTACCTTGGATAACCCCTCTATCCTCTCTAAGCTCATAAATAATGATGCTATGGAAAGACCCACCGGGGTCACCAATGAGAGCTTAAATAATTTTGATGAAGATGACTCTGGAATTTTTCGCTATTTGCTTGATGAGTCCTTAAAAGATGCTTGGGATAGGTTATTAAGGATTCGGGCTAGCTATGTGCTACAATATCAAATTGATGTTTACTTAAAAGGTTTCTATGTTGTCCTACCCGCTTCTTTCAAACAAGTTCTAGATTCTACTTTTGAAGAAGGTTTTCTTGAAGGGGATGCTATAGATACTTATGAAAGAATGAAAACTATATTTGGGCACCCCATGAATGATAAGGTTGAATCTTCCACCCTCTTATGCTTTTATCAAAACAAAATTATCAAAGAGATGAAGTCAAGTTTAGATGAAAATTTCTGTAACGTGCTTAATCTTACTTCCTCCATTAATGGCAATGTACTTTCCCAAAATAGAAGGATGAATGCCATAGAAAGGAAATTTGCTCTTTTCTTTCCAAGTGCCAAAGATGTCACTACTTAGATCTATCTTCGCTTTTGTGCCTAGCTAGGGGCGTTAAACGATAGCGCTAGTTGGGAGGCAACCCAATTTTATTTGTGTTTTTTGTTTTTCTTTCTATTTAGGAATAAATTTTGCATATACCTTCTGTTTATATGTGTTTTTATGTTTTAATTAGCATTTGTGCCAAGTAGAACCTATAGGATAACCTATGGTGATAGTTAATTTGATTCTGCTGAAAAATAGAAACTTTGTGTGCACGAAATTAGTTTTGTTAAATCACAGAAACGTGCTTTTGTGTTGATTCTTTCTGATGCTGATCAATAGGAAAATTTACCAGGACTTCCTATTTTAGTAGGATTTTTAAAGTTCCAGAAGTTTGCGTTAGTTACAGATTACTACAGACTGTTCTGTTTTTGACAGATTCTGTTTTTCGTGTGTTGTTTGCTTATTTTAATGCATCTATGGCTAGTATTAAGTGGTATGAACCATAGAGAACTTGAAATAAACTAGGTTTAACATCAATATAAATTAAGAATGAGTTCATTACAGTACCTTATGTGGTGGTTTTGTTTTCTTTCACTAATGGAGCTTATGAGATTTTCTGTTGAGTTTTGTGTTGTGAAGTTTTCAAGTTTTGGGTAAAGATTTGATGGACTATGGAATAATAAGTGGCAAGAGCCTAAGCTTGGGAATGCCCATGGCACCCCAAGATATTAAAGAGTAGCCAAAAGCCTAAGCTTGGGGATGCCCCCGGAAGGCATCCCCTCTTTCGTCTTCGTTCATCGATAACTTTACTTGGAGCTATATTTTTATTCGCCACATGATATGTGTTTTGCTTGGAGCATCGTGTATGATATTAGTATTTGATTTTTAGTTTTCCACAATCATCCTTGCTGTACACACCTTTTGGGAGAAGCCTACTTGATTGGAATTTATTAGAATACTCTATGTGCTTCACTTATATCTTTTGAGCTAGATAGTTTTTGCTCTAGTGCTTCACTTATATCTTTTAGAGCACGGCGGTGGCTTAATTTTGTAGAAATTGCTAGTCTCTCATGCTTCACTGATATTATTTCGAGATTATCTTAGAACAGCATGGTATTTGCTATGGTTATAAAATTGGTCCTAGAATGGTAGGCATCCAAGTTGGGTATAATAAAAACTATCATAGGAAGTGAATTGGATGCTATGATCAATTTGATACTTGATAATTGTTTTGAGATATGGAGGTAGTGATATTAAAGTCATGCTAGTTGGGTGATTATGAATTTAAAGAATGCTTGTGTTGAAGTTAGCAAGTCCCGTAGCATGCACGTATGGTTAAAGTTGTGTAACAAATTTGAAACATGAAGTGTCCTTGGATTGTGCATCCTTAGTGGCGGTCGGGGACGGGAGATGGTCTTTTCCTACCAATCTATCCCTCTAGGAGCATGCGCGTAGTGCTTGGTTTTTGATGACTTCTAATTTTTGCAATAAGTATATGAGTTCTTTTGACTAATGTTGAGTCCATGGATTATACGCACTTTTACCTTTCCATCATTGCTAGCCTCTTCGGTACCGTGCATTGCCCTTTCTCACCTTGAGAGTTGGTGCAAACTTCGCTGGTGCATCCAAACCCCGTGATACGATACGCTCTATCACACATAAACCTCCTTATATCTTCCTCAAAACAGCCACCATACCTACCTATTATGGCATTTCCATAGCCATTCCGAGATATATTGCCATGCAACTTTTCCACCGTTCCGTTTATCATCATGACACACATTACTATTGTCATATTGCCATTGCATGATCATGTAGTTGACATCGTATTTGTTGCAAAGCCACCATGCATACTTTTTCATACATGTCACTCTTGATTCATCGCACCATCCCGGTACACCGCCGGAGGCATTCATATAGAGTCATATCTTGTTCTAGTTTTGAGTTGTAATTCATGTGTTGTAATCAATAAAAGTGTGATGATCATCATTATTAGAGCATTGTCCCCAAAAGAAAAAAAGAAAGGCCAAAAAAAAAAGGCCCAAAAAAAGAAAAAGAAAAGATAAGAAATAAAAAGGGGCAATGCTACTATCTCTTTTTCCACACTTGTGCTTCAAAGTAGCACCATGTTCTTCATATAGCGAGTCTCATATATTGTGCTTCAAAGTAGCACCATTTTCTTCATATAGAGAGTCTCATATGTTGTCACTTTCATATAATAGTGGGAATTTTTAATTATAGAACTTGGCTTGTATATTCCTACGATGGGCTTCCTCAAATGCCCTAGGTCTTCGTGAGCAAGCAAGTTGGATGCACACCCACTAGTTTTCTTTTGTTGAGCTTTCATACATTTATAGCTCTAGTGCATCCGTTGCATGGCAATCCCTACTCCTCATGTTGACATCAATTGATGGGCATCTCCATAGCCCGTTGATTATCCTCGTCAATATGAGACTTTCTCTTTTTTATCTTCTCCACACAATCCCCATCATCATATTCTATTCCACCCATAGTGCTATATCCATGGCTCACGCTCATGTATTGCGTGAAAGTTGAAAAAGTTTGAGATTATTTAAGTACGAAACAATTGCTTGGCTTGTCATCGGGGGTGTAGAATTTGGGTACATTTTTGTGTGACGAAAATGAAGCATAGCCTAACTATATGATTTTGTAGGGATGAACTTTCTTTAGCCATGTTATTTTGAGAAGAAATGATTGCTTTTATTAGTATGCTTGAAGTACTACTATTTCTTATGTCAATATGAAGTTTTATTTTGAATCATTTGGATTTGAACATTCATGCCATAATAAAGAAAATTACATTGAGAATTATGCTAGGTAGCATTCCACATCAAAAATTCTGTTTTTATCATTTACCTACTCGAGGACGAGCAGGAATTAAGCTTGGGGATGCTTGATACGTCTCCAACGTATCTATAATTTTTGATTGTTCCATGCTATTATATTACCCCTTTTGGATGTTTATGGGCTTTATTTTACACATTTATATCATTTTTGGGACTAACCTACTAACCGGAGGCCCAGCCCGTATTGCTGTTTTTTTGCCTATTTCAGTATTTCGAAGAAAAGGAATATCAAACGGAGTCCAAACGGAATGAAACCTTCGGGAGCGTGATTTTTGGAACAAACGTGATCCAAAGGACTTGGAGTGCAAGCCAAGAAGCAGCCGAGGCGGCCACGAGGGTGGAGGGCGCGCCCACTTCTACAGGGCGCACCCCCTATCTTGTGGGCCCCTCGGGCGGCCACCGACCTACTTCTTCCTCCTATATATACCCACGTACCCCGAAAACATCCAGGGAGCCAACGAAAAACAATTTCCACCGCCGTAACCTTCTGTATCCGCGAGATCCCATCTTGGAGCCTTCGTGGCGCTCCGCCGGAGGGGGAATCCACCACGGAGGGCTTCTACATCAACACCATAGCCCCTCCGATGAGTTGTGAGTAGTTTACCACAGACCTTCGGGTCCATAGTTATTAGCTAGATGGCTTCTTCTCTCTTTTTGGATCTCAATACCATGTTCTCCCCCTCTCTTGTGGAGATCTATTCGATGTAACTCTTTTTGCGGTGTGTTTGTCGAGATCGATGAATTGTGGGTTTATGATCAAGTTTATCTATGAGAAATATTTGAATCTCCTCTGAATTCTTTTATGTATGATTGAGTTATCTTTGCAAGTCTCTTCGAATTATCAGTTTGGTTTGGCCTACTAGATTGATCTTTCTTGCAATAAGAGAAGTGCTTAGCTTTGGGTTCAATCTTGCGGTATCCTTACCCAGTGACAATAGGGGTTGCAAGGCACGTATTGTATTGTTGTCATCGAGGATAAAAAGATGGGGTTTATATCATATTGCATGAGTTTATCCCTCTACATCATGTCATCTTTCTTAATGCGTTACTCTGTTCTTATGAACTTAATACTCTAGATGCATGCTGGATAGCGGTCGATGTGTGTGGAGTAATAGTAGTAGATGCAGGCGGGAGTCGGTCTACTTGTCACGGACGTGGTGCCTATATACATGATCATGCCTAGATAATCTCATAATTATTCGTTTTTCTATCAATTGCTCGACAGTAATTTGTGCATCCACCGTAATATTTATGCTATCTTGAGAGAAACCACTAGTGAAACCTATGGCCCCCGGGTCTATCTTTTATCATATAAACTTTCAATCTACTTTTATTCGCATCTTTACTTTTCTTATCTATATTATAAAATACCAAAAATATATTTATCTTATCATACTATCTCTATCAGATCTCACTTTCACAAGTGGTCGTGAAGGGATTGACAACCCTTTATTGCGTTGGTTGCGAGTTCTTTGTTTGTTTGTGTAGGTGCGTGGGACTTTTGAGGAGCCTCCTACTGGATTGATACCTTGATTCTCAAAAATTGAGGGAAATACTTACGCTACTATTGCTGCATCACCCTTTCCTCTTCAAGAAAAACCAACGCAAGCTCAAGACGTAGCAGGCCGCGGCTGGCCAAGAGAAGCGGGCACCCGGGGCTACAGGCCGGGCACCTGGGGCCGGCTGGGAGCAGCGCCATGGAGGGGCTGGACCTCCAGGGCCAAAGCGCCCGGGCACCCGGAGGGTCCAGAGCCTCTCCTTCATCTCTCTTCTCGCTTCTCTCCTCCTTCTCCTCGACCGTAGGTGCTTGGGTCTTCGTGCTAGCCTCTCCATGATCAACCCCCTGACATCTAATCATGCATAGTACTTCCGTTTGAGGTAGGACCCAATTCTCGTGTGAAATAGAATGGAACTCGGAGAGGAAAGAAGTGACCTCGTTCTCGATGTTGCGTGGACGTGCTCTTGTCATCGGTCCTCGAGGTGCTTGACGAGTTGTAGTAGAGTCCATGGGGATGAGCGAGGTATGCTCCGCATGACGAGTGGTTTTTTTTGGGTGGGCTAAGGTAGTCAAGAGCGAACGTGACAGCAGTCCTGACGCCCGCGCCTGTGCTCGCGGTTTGTGGGAAAAAGCACATCCGAGCCGTCGAGCGGACCGACAAAACACATTTGGACCAACAATTGCGGGCAGTTTGAGGGTTGGCCTTGGAGATGCCCTTAGGATGCATTGTGCATTCCCGGAGAAACGTGGCATCACGCTTGATACGTGGAAGTATGTTACTATTATTATTTTTTATTTAAAAGAATCTTTGATGTAAATGCAAAATGAGGTAAAACTTCGTCTTAAGAAATAAAATGTCCATTCGGATCAACACCATCTTGGCGTGGGGCGTCTCCGACGAGAAGCTTCAGCTCAGAAAGTAGTGTAGCTTTTGGTCCACAGCCACAGCCACAGGGATCAACTCAAAGTCCATGACTGACTAAATTGACCCGTCCCCATCAACCCTTTCTCCAAGCAAACATAGACCATTCCATCCCCAGCTTCTTTCTCTTCAAGACAAAGGCAAGCAACACCCCGCGGCAAATAGATCTACGCCGTTCATCTCACAAGAGCCCTCCTTCCAGTTCCATCCCTCTCCGCCCCCCCAAAACCCACTCCGGACCCGATCGACGCCCCTTCCAAGCAGGCCCCGGTCGACGTCCCTTCTTCCAAGCCGGCCCCGGTCGACGCTCCTTCCAAGGCGGCCCAGGTCGACGCCCCTTCCATGGCGGCCCAGGGTGGCGCTCCTCCCAAGGCGGCCACCGGTCCCGGTCTCTACTCCGAGATCGGCAAGAAGGCCAGAGGTCAGGACGAGCGCGCGCTTCCCTTTTGGGTTACTTTCCAGGGGTTTTGTGGAATTTTGGTGCTGATGATTCTCGATTTGAGCTTTCTAAGCGTCCCCCTTTACTAATTTCTGGTTGCTGTCCTTGGTGCTTTTGCAGATCTTCTGTACAAGGATTTCACCACGGACCAGAAGCTTACCCTCACCACTTACGCCGCAAATGGAACTGTGAGTAGTAACGATCTCTGCTCGCTTTTCGTGGTTTCCTGTCATCCTGTGGAATGCTTGCCTCGCATGATTCGTTCATGTATGCGGCAGTTTGTAATTGTTTGAGTTGGATTCTAGATGGCTGCTGGGGTTTTCGTTTGAGGTGTTGTCTTGTGTAGCGTGCATTTGGGAGGATCCGAGGCTTCGTTTTTGTTTTCTGCATTTTTATGCAGATTGGGGATGAAGTGCGTCTTCGCCAGCGGTCTGATAGGCTTTTGGGGGATGGTTCGATTTTGAGATGAGTTGGAGTGCACGAGATCTCAGACTGCCTTAAGAATAGTTGGTGGATGAGGCGTGATATTGGGCTTTTTTTTCAGTTCAAATCGTTGGTAGTCCCTGTCTCGGATGCTCTAGTTTATTATCTATGTTGCCCGTGAAATTTCTGTACCGGTGCGATGGTGCTACTAGTTGGAAAATTGGATCTTTTGTGGGTCTTATTGTGGTGGGCTAACGATACATGTGGTCATCTTTAGATTGAATTACTGTGTTCATGTTATGTCATATGGAATGTTGATTACAGGTTGGATAGAACTTGCAATTTTCCTGGTTTCAAATTTGAAGTGAAGCTGTATGCAAGTGTTTTTGGTGTGTGTGCATTGTGACATGCATATTGATGGTTTTCATGGATTGAAGCTGTATGCTTGATGAAAGTGGCATTTGGGGTTGGATGTAATAGCTAGTGAGGAGCATGATGCTTTAGTATCTGCAGTTTTCACTTTTCACCAAGTAAACCTAGACCTGATATTAATTAGGTGTTATTCCCTTTATTCTGTGCCATTGTTCATCATTTCTTCGCCCTCCTGGTTTATTTAGTGTCTAAAAGTACGTGTTAATACAGAATTAATATGAACTGCTTTCTGATATTTAGGATTTGATGTCTGGTACCTTTGGGTGTTAACATTTTGGTTCAAGATCTGCTTGCACTCTACCTAGTTGTCCTTATTTTTGGTTTCAGAGATTATGTTTGCACCCAGATAAACTTCATGTTATGTTTTAACTGGAACTACGTCATGTTACTCAACAATGTAGGATTTCTAACGTGTATTTATGAACTTTCTTTGTTGATTATGGCCGAAGCCCCGCCCTGAATTAATAGGTAGGAGTAGATTATAAGATAGATAATCATTAGAGAGTTTGCAATTATAATGTAACAGTAAATACTAGATTACATTATTTGTATTGGTTTATTTTGGTAGGACCATTGTTAATATGTTAGTTCACTTTGTCTACTGCTTTATAGATACACATGCTGACAAACAACTGATTCAGTCACACTTTTTCATTTTTATATAGTCCATTGTTAACTGACACTGTCAAAATTTCAAAACCTGACAGTTCAGCGACACTTGGCTTGCTAGAAATCCTTATTTTTGGCTTCAGAGATTGTGTTTTCACCCAGAAAAACTTCATGTTATGTTCTTTAACTGGAACTACGTTTATTTAACTTATCAGTGTAGGATTTCTAATGTGTATTTATGAACTTGATCTTTATTAATTGTGAGTGAAGGCACGCTCTGCGAATAGGTAGATGAACATAGATAGTCGTGAAGGAGTTAGCAATTAGAATGTGATAACAGTAATACTAGATTCTAGAATTTGTATTGGTTTATTTTAGCAGGACCATGGTCGATACGTTAGATCACTTTGTCTACTGTTTTATAGATATATGTTTGCTCATTATGTGATACAGACTGACAAACAACTGATCCAGTCACACTTTTCAGTTCTTTTATAGTCCCTTGTTTACTGACACTGTCAAAATCCTAAAACCTGCTAGAACAGCTCTTGTTAGTACTTGGCTTGCTATAAAATTATGGCCTGTTGCTAGTCTTTATCCATTTTCTGTCCATACTCGTCTCATCTTTCATATGTCTGTAAAGTTCAGCTCCCGCTGTCTTAAGCTTTCAGTTCTAGGTGTGAACTATAAATCTGATAATATATTCTGTAATTTATCCCTATAGGCAATCACTGCTACAAGCACAACGAAAAAAGAAGCTATCCTTAACGAGATCCAGACCCAGTTTAAGTACAACAATGTCAAAGTTGATGTGAAAGCAAATTCAGACTCTCAAGTAAGTTTGTGGCTGTGTCCTTTTCCTGTCAAATCTTATTGTAAGGAAGTCTCAGATTCTGATGATGAACCAAGCTTAATCAATTGTTTCAATGTTTCCTTTTTAGGTGTTAATCACAACCACATCCGAGTTTCGGTACATACCAGGCTTGAAGAGAATTGTGACCATTCCTTTGACAAACCACACTCCTGCTAAGGTACCATCATTTTCCAGATTGGTTTGGTCTTTTATAGCTCAATAAAAATGATGTCTTTTACACTCTTACCTTCTTCTTGCAGGCTGAGTTGCAATACTTCCATGACTACGCTGGAATCAGTGTGGGTTTTGGCCTACACTCAAAACCTCTGATTAACGTTTCAGCTCTGGTTGGCAACAAAGCTCTTGCTCTTGGTGCTGATGTTGCCTATGATAGTGCAACTGGGGATTTCACCAAGTGCAATTTTGGAGCGAGTTTCACCAATGACGATCTTTACGCTGCTCTGATGCTGTAAGTTTTTGCTTCTAAAAGACTCTTGGCCACTTCACCTTTCCTGCAATCTTGCATGAACTAGATGGGGGTGTGTATGAATGGTGGATGATTTCCCTTTTCAGGAACAACAAAGGGGATAGCCTATCTGTGTCTTACTACCAAATGGTGAGCAACAGCCAGGCCGCTGCTGGAGGAGAGGTGAGCCACAGCCTGTCGAGCAATGAGACCACCACCACCTTGGGGTTTCAGTATTCCTTGGACCCTCTGACGACCACGAAGGTGCGCTACGACAACCATGGCATGGTCAGTGCCCTCATCCAGCACGAGTTGAGGCCCAAGTCATTGCTCACCATCTCAAGCAAGTTCGACACCAAGGCCATCGAGAAGAGCTCCAAGATCGGGCTCTCGCTGCTCCTTAAGCCCTGATGATGATGATGATGATGATTATGCCGATCCCTTTAGGTTTAGGATGGGGGTGGTCGACTGGTAGCTTTTCATATCGCATATTACACCTGAGGAGGTCGTGTTTGGTGCGACTCATCTCGTTTCTGCAAACTTGTCCTCGCTTGGTGCCATTTTTTTATTTTTTTTGAGAATTAGTACTACTTGCCCAATGTCCGTCCAGTAGCTTGTTTTAGATGTTCGAAAGCTAAATCAGTGATTCTCTAAGTATTGAACTGAATCTCGTAAATGCCTCTATCTAGAAAATGCAAGTCCCGTTCCGTTATGCTATTATGCCTCCCCACAAAATTCTTGGATCCCTCTTGCTACTTACTTCCTTCGTTCCTAAATATTTGTCTTTCTAGAGATTTCAACAAGTGACTACATACGGAGCAAAATGAATGAATCTACACTCTAAAATATGTCTACATACATTCGTATGTGGTAGTCTATTTGAAATCTCTAGAAAGACAAATATTTAGGAACGGAGGGAGTAACATGCTGTGCAAGTGTACAACTTGTACTTGAATACACTAGAAAAACATGATATGCTTCATTTATTCTCGTATAAATCAAACAAAGTGACTTCAACCTTATTGTAAATGCACTATCTTACATATATCAGACAGAGTGGGGTAACCAATGTCCAGTAGCTTGTCCTCGCTTGGCGTCATTTTATTTTGAGAATTGGTACTACTTGCCCAATGTCCAGTAGCTTGTTTTAGATGTTCCGAGAGATAAATCAGTGATTCTCTAAGTATTGAACTGTATCGTAAATGCTTTTGGCCATCATATGCCTCTTATCTAGAAAATTCAAGTCCCTTTCCGTTATGCTATTATGCTTCCCCACAAAATCCTTGGATCCCTCTTGCTACTTAACATGTTGTGCAAGTGTACAACTTATACTTGAATACACTAGAAAAACATGGTATGCTTCATTTATTCTCGTATAAATCCAACAAAGTGGACTTCAACCTTATTGTAAATGCACTGTCTTACATATATCAGACAGAGTGGGGTAACCACTGCAAATAAGCATCAGGCAATTTGCCTTCAGTAGCAATGTTTCTGCACATAGATACAAAATATGTTCAATTGCGTACATATTAAAGCGTTGCTGCAGGGAAAATGCTTCCACTGCCATTGCAATCGCCTTTTCTCGGCACCACTAGTGACCAAGTCAGCCACTCCATTCTGATGCCATCTCTTCCTACCTGTATGCTATTAGTAGATTAATTATACTGAGTAGCGGTGCGACAAAGTCTAGGACGCCGCTTCCCAGATTTTGTAATCATGTCCCTCTGCTGCAACAATCCAGTTTATGGGACCAGTTGGTTCAAAATGTCCCGCGCCAATCTTCATCAGTAAATTCTCATTAATCTCGGCGGCATATAAATTCTGTTCTGCCTTGAGTATCTTGATCTACATACCGACATATACATATGACCAGAAATTTTAGATATTTGTTCATTGCATATATGGACATCAAGTGGAAGGGAGAAAAAAAGGTACACATTTTTATACCTTGCTGCGGCACTGAATCTTTAAGCGGCGTCTGATAGACATTAATTTGGCAATATCTTGCTGTAAGTGTGAGAAGATGTGATCATAGAAGACTGCAGGAGTGCCAGGATGTGTCAAGATATAGGCATAGCCTTGCATCTCCATACCATAGGGAAATCTCCAATGACCCTACAGTTATACCAAAACCCATGTTAGGAGTATCAAGATTGGTAACTCAGAGTTGAACCCCGGAGCACGTGCTTCCGGCTTAATATAAAACATTCCACATTGTCAAAATTATTGACAAAAATATTGCAAACACTTGTTATCTTGTGCCCTGTGAAAAAAGAGCAAATTCAATGCATACAAAGTTGCTAGAAACTATTCTAGCAACTCATTCTTCCTTTTTGTGAAGAACAGTTACTAACATACTTTGTCATGAATTGCTGTCAAAAAAAAACTTTGCCATGAATTGCTGTCAAAAAAAATACTTTTCATGAAAATTTGCAGGTACATGCACATGGCTGAATTTTTTCCAGAATTTTATGAAACTTCAAAACATCCTCTTTTGAAAAAAAAACTGAAGGGTGCAAACTAGCTTGGGAGCACAAAATCTCACTCTTGGATGAAGACCTGTAGAAAAATTTGCAAATTCTTGCAGTTGGGGGGGAGGGGTGATCTTAGAACATAATTCATTTGTACAAGAATTCTCAGGATTCCAAATTTCAACAGCGATGGAGTAAGACAGGGTATTTTAGAAACCGTGTTTCAAAAAATAAATAGAAAAGGGAAACTGAGCAACATTAAGTAAATAAGAAAAAGGCAGATACACAGTGTTTATTACTAAGGTACATCAGATGGCAGGATACCCAGCATAGAATGGCAAAAGCTTTTGACTATTCCTGCACAAATACATTTAAGCCAGGATATGTCCACTTGCCCAAGGTTCTGTGCATACTCATACCAATATTAGGGAGATATGGCTAACATTGTGTCACATGCTAAACTTTTGGGGTCCATGCCCATGACACATTGATCCGTGCATATATAGAGATAATGTACTGTACCTGAGTAGATCCGGTGTCATGATTTTCTATAAATGTGACTGCACGTGAAGGCCACCAACCTAATACTCCAGGGGGGTTTCCTTTTTCATCGGACAAGCGCCAATACTCAGATCTTTCCAGTGCCTGTGCAACGCAAGGAAGTTCCATATTACAGTCGTATAGAAACAAAAGAAGAAACTAGAAGAAGAGTACACGATGTCCACCAGTACAAAAACAAACAATGGGTAAGACTAAGCACTAAAATCATTCATGAGTTAAATAGCATCAGGAAACCACTTCAGAACAGATTTATCAACAATTACTGGAATGGAAAAACTATGTAAAAGCAAGTTTAATTAACTAACATCATGATGGTTTTGCACCTGCATCTCGCGTTAAAATCAATAAAGAACTTATTGTAGAGAAAAATACTCAATCATCAATAACACTTACATGATCTTTCTGTAAAAATATATAAGACATGATTCAACCAAGCAGGCAGGCAATGCTTCACGACGCATATGGCAACAGAAGTTACTTGAACGAATTTCGCTGAAATCTTACCATATGAAGTATTCCCTTAGTAGTGACATCAAATGCACCAGCAGTTCCGTTTGTAGCATTTATCCAGTCAACAATTCTCTGCCTGTGAGCATCCTGGTTATAATCCATCTCACCATAAGTATAACTGAGAGAGTCCCAGTACTCTCCTACTGCAAAGTATGGTTCAGTTGCTTCCATGTAATCTTTGACATATCCACCCCAAAAGCCACGAGCAAAATCAAGTCTCCATCCATCATATCCAACTTCCTTTCTGCAATTCGAGCAGAACAACTATGAAAACATGTGATGCTGGCATTTCCGCAAAATTCAGGTCCAATTGTCCATAATTCAATTAATATCCTAAAGTTAATGGAAAATATACCAACACATTAAGATTTGTCAGCTTCTCACATATTGGAGTAGTGGGAACATCAAATGTTCTATCTCCAAAGGAAGGAACAGGTAGTATTTCCTAATAATGTGTCGCTCATTCAACAAACTATTTATGTATTAAAATTGTGGAATGTGTTGTGTGGGCTATGTGTCAGGCCATCTTGAGTTTTCTCCTCTTTCTTTTCTCAACGAAGCAGGCCATGTTAAGTTTGTTAGACATTCCTATCAACCAACTATCCGAAAAGACTGGTCTGATAGGAAGAGGAGATATAATATACTCTACTTAACACCCCCCCCCCCTCCCCCCTTCACATCCGACATGGATATGGAATGATCAACACCTCCCCCCATGCCCGATATGGGCATGGATAACTGATTGGGGAAAATACAGGGACTGAGAAAAAGAACTCAGGTCTGATATTATGTTAGATATTCCTATCAACCAACTATCCCAAAAGACCAATCTGATAGGAGGAGATATAATATACTTAACAAAGTTGTGGTGGTATGAATCGTTTTTTATAGGAAAACTGTACGACAGGAAGGGCATCGAATGAATGGAACTCTGAATTCCATATCCATTTATCTGCCTCTCTTATCTTCTTCTCAGATCATATCCCTGATCCCCAACTCTCTGGTGAATTCACACAGTATCCAGACCAATTCACTGAGAGATTTGATCGTCAGAGTTGAGAATACAAGTCATATAACACACAGCTGCAAATTAGATACATAAATGATGCATTTACATGTAGTCTATTAATGGATGATGCACATTTGAACAGCTCATGCATTAACAGACAGTTAAGAATGAAAAAACATAGGAGCTTTCACCAAGAAATGAAAGGGTAGCAGACCTCAGCCAGCGAAGCCATTCTTTAATATCAGTTCTCACAAAATCTTGTGAGTGATCAATGTTTGGTGCAGCATGGAAGTTATCTCCACTGCTCTTGTTTCCTCTTCCCTACAAGCACAAGAATTTCGCCATGGTACAAAGGGTTAACAGATATCATATGCTGCAGAAGGAAAATAAAATGGTAAAAGCATGTAGAACAATCTTTTTGAAAGGAATGTAGAACAACCTTGTAATTTCTAATTTTACTTCTGGAGGTGGATATTTATTTCCTTCTATTTCAGAACACAGGTCAAGTTCCATTAAGTTATTTGCACAACTTAAGTATGAATGCAAATTAGTGCATTTTACTTTCAGTGCTAAAAAGGTAAAACAATAAAAGGCAAAAAGGCAAAGAGTTAGTCAGAATTTGCAGGTCACTCAGCCAGACTACCTTTAAGCATCATTTTGTTGGTTGACTTAAGTTTATTTTCTCGTAACTTCAGTAAGCCCACACTTGAGGGTAAATATCGGTGAAATTTCATTACTATACCCATGCAGAGGAATGATGCAACCCATTTTATGTTTGTGTCTTCAACAGAAATTATAGCAGCACAGTGGAAGAACCAAACAACCACAATCGGTGATGATATTAGAGAATCAAAATGAACTTTGAAGAACGACGTACTCGAAGTCGATTAATCAGGTTTAGTTAGCACGGAAAAGCCTCACCTGGAAATGTGGATCATCAGCAACGACCGCTCGGTCATCCCAGTTCATGCGCCCACCAAAAATATTCCAGATCCCGTTTTGATTCTGAAACTGAGCACATCTGTGATTTAGAACAGCATCACCAAGAACCTTCACACCATTTTCATGAAAAATATCCACAAGCTGCTTCAACTCTGCCATGGTTCCATATCTGAAACATTGATGATATCATGGTAATGCAGCATAGCTCGCGTGATGAGGTTGGGAGAAATTCGGAAGGAAAACAAGCTAAGTACAATTTTGCAACAAGATTAGCAATGCTTTTCTCATTTAATACCCAAAGTGCTTGCAAGGTCATGTTTCTACAGTCTACAGATAGTAGCAAGATATCCAGAACAACAAATATACACCAGAGTCACAACATTTACTACATAGCCTCATCAGTCACCTAATACAGAACACACATCACCTGCCTTGTTCATTCATTAGGAGGAAAACTTCTGATCAGTTCATCATTTACTCAACAACCACCAAATAGTTTTCCAAGTTTGCACATTGGCATGCATTACACTAGCAGGCAAAACTTTACACAAGCAAAATCACAAACAATGCAGATGGGTATGCGATGAGACATTGGTTTGCCGAACTTCTACTTCATGACCAAATAATATAATGAATAATTCATGCAGGAAATAGTATCATGGCAGTGCTTGCACTAACCATGGAAGGAAATAAGGTCTCAAACATTTAGTGCAGATAAAAAGGGTCAACATCCATAAGGGGCGTACTTGCTGGTGAAGTTAGGAACAGCATTACAGGATAAAGAATATACAGCTTGAAGATGGTATATCTTAAGGACAACTGCTAGCATCAACAATTTGCATCTTGCACAAAATTGCATTGAGAAGTTTGGCATGTATGTGGGCTTTGTTAATCAAGTTTCCTTATTTTGTTCAAGCTCAAAATATTAAACATGGTATTGGTCATGCATCAGCCAGTTGCTCCAAAAGTCCGAACTGATGGAGAGAGGCGGGCAATATATTTCAACACTCCACCTCATGTCTAGGCTTATTTAGTCCTTACACGTGGAATCGATGTAAGCCTCAGAATCTATTTTTTATACTGCGTTGGCAGGGTCTTGAACTCATGACCTGTTGGCTCTGATGCCATACTGAATTCATGCACCAGCCAGTTGCTCCAAAAGTCCGAACTGATGGAGAGAAGTGGGCAATATATTTTAACACATGTAACTAGTTTGCACATTATACACTGACATCCAGTTCAAGGGACCAGCAAAGGAGATACTATGGCAGAAAACAGAAACTAATAAAATAAAGTAAGATAACATTACCAAATGTATCCAATTCTCAAAGGACCATTTTAAGGAATATAATGTTTTTTTCACAAGTAAATATACCTGGAATTTAGGTTGTATAAATCCCTTGGCATGTATCCTTCAGGTGATACAGAGTCAGTAGGTGGTGGTGACCAAACAATGGTGAAACCCAGGGATGACAACTCCTTGGCCTTTGTACCAAGTTCAACATACCATTTTCCTGACTTATGTGACTCCCAGTTAAATCCTTGGCACACTATTTCGAATCCAGATCCAGTGCCAGAACAAGCTGGCTTCACGCTTTCTGGGTCATCGATGTAAACAGGGTCTTCTACGGCATCAATAGTGGGGCTCCTAAATATGCTATATGCTTCAGCTGCTAACCTCTCGATTTCTTGCAGAATATCTTCTTGCAGAACTTTATTCTTTGCTCGTTGACCTCTTCTAGACGACAGGCCAACCACCAGAGTTCTTATATCGCTGATTAGACCATCAGTTTGCACAGACTTATCATCAAGTTTATGTTCACCAGCCTTATGAGGCTCTTGAGTGCTGCCAAATTGCTCCACCCTCGTAAGAGGAATATAGAAATCAAATCCATTCTCTGGATTTCTCAACCAAGTATGCTCATTAAGTTTGAGTGCGAAAACAAGACCCGAGTAGTCTGCATCCAGTGGGAATGATACAGCATTGCCTGTACCATCAGTTTTTTGCTGCAGCACCAGGTAAGATGTGTGAATATGAATAGCTAACTGATTTTTAGGCAGCTTAAGTTACTGGATCTCAAGAATAGTACATGTAAGCTCTGTGAATGGAAGGAAACAAGAAAGAAAGAAAAATGGCAGCACCCCAAAAACACCTTGTCAACTCAAAAAAGTAAAACTTGCTTGTGTGTGCATTCTGCTTTGAAGATATAGGAGAGAACCACTCCTAAACAGACTAGGGAGTTTGTCCTCGCCTGACCAACCAAAGCAGGAATCACCCAGAAAGGAAGCACATTTTTAGCTCCATGGGGGCATGGAGCAATGGCACCATTCTCCTTTGTCATTAGACACATGAGTCCATATTGGATATGCACTGAGTTTAATTATGTGGGTTCCCAAAGTCAAGTACATTAATTATATAAAGTGTAAAGTGGTATATATGTTTTGAATTGCTGAAACGCACGATCCCCGAGGTCTTCAGAGATTTGCCAAATATCAGACTAGTTTTTATACTTCACTGTTTCTCTATAGAAGGTTCAATTAAATTCCAAATTATCCAATGGGTTTGAAGAAAAAGTTAAGTTTCAACCAGACCTTTGGTGGAGTTACAGCGGAATCCTAAGTTTTTGTTCAAGTTTTGCAAAACTCGCATGAAAATCAGACAACCTTTCATGGTGCCTTATCACCGTCAGTGGTGACGATGGAACAGGAGGAGCTGTCCTCGTCGCTTATCTGCCCCACTAGCTTGCCAAGGTCAGCACTAGGTCGAGCTCATGCATGTCGCCGGTCACTGCTGATCCGTGTTAACATGCCTATTGTGTACGTGACAGCAGGGCTTCCAGGAGGATTACACGCCGTATCTATTAGGTACTTCAGGTTGTTAGCTATGCATTAGTGCATACTTATCCATTGTAAACCGTGGTTTATCTCTCTGATCTTCCTTGTTCTTCTCGATCTAATCCCAACAACCTGTATGCTTATCAGGGATAAGCCCCTGCATATTTAACACGTACCTCAATCTTAATATGCTATGGGAGCCAAGAGATCTTGAGTTCAAGACCCTGACAACGCGGTATTAAAAAAAGATTCTGCAGCCTACATCGATCCTGCGTCGAAGGACTAAATAAGCCTAGATGTGAGGCGGAGTGTTGAAATATATTGCCCGCCTCTCTCCATTAGTTCGGCCTTTTGGATGAATTGGCTGGAGCATGAATTCAATAATCCACGCTAACCTTGGTCAAGAGAATCTTGTTCTAAGATTAATCCCTAACTCCTAACTAGTTTGACAGATATTATCTTAAGGAATCATCATATGGTGTAGAGGGGTGGAGCCAAGGCTCTATGGTTCTGCAGAACTTTTCTCAGCGGATAACTTGAGGGGAGGAGGCTCCATGTGATTTCATCGCTCCAGGGAAGGAGTCGCTCGCGTCGCTCCAGGGGGCGGCTCGGGCGATCCAGATCTCAGCCGCCGCCGCTGCCCCCACCCCTTCCACCTCTGCCCCCCACCGCCGCCGGAGGAAGCCACCAGGCTAAGCCTGCGCAGCTGACGGCGGCGGCGGGCCTTCATCTCCTCGCACGACGAGTGGCGGCACGGGCTCTTCATCCCCACACGGTGGGATCTCCGACTACTGCAGATTGGCGGCCCTGGATGTCGAGGTGCACGCGGCGGAGACGGATGCCGGGGCGGCGGCCCCGGTCTTCTTTGGCGACCTTGGTGACTGTTGTGGCCGCGAGGGCGGCACGGCACCTGGTTCGGGGGACTCGGAGCGGCTAAGCCCCTCATCTCCGCCTGGTGCGGGTGGTGAAGGCGGTGTCTGCTCAATCTCTGGCCTGCTGTTGGGAGCCGGCGGGCGACGGCGTGGGGGCCAGTCGTTCTGCCTAATAAAGGCGGCGGTCCTAGGGTTCCTCTCACACGAAGACGAAGATCTGCTTGATGCTTGTCCTCCTTGATCTGGCCGGAGTGTCAAGTTCCGGAAGGCTCCGCCGGCGAACTCCCTTGGGCGTTTCATGCCTGGAGATTGCTGGATCGGATGGGATTCGGTCGTGCGCACCCATGTTTTTTCCGACCGTTTGGTTTCTGGAGGGAGCGGCGCGAAGCTTTGCTATTTGCTGCCATCATGGGACATGTCTTTTTCGTTCTATGGTGAAATCAGAGGCAGAGAGTGTCATGGAAGCTGTGATCTGAGGACTAGTAATGGTGGTTCGAGTCTTTGCGGTGATGAGGAATTTGCTTGGTGTTTCAGGACTCGTAGCAGCGGCATGCAAGTAGGGGAACACAGGAGAAGTTCAAGGTCTTACCTTTCAGGGTAAAAATCCAAGGTCTAGCCTTAATTGGTTGTGCCTGACAATGGCCTTTTCGAAGGCATTGTTTTGAGATCGTGAACTTTCTTGAGGGTGAAAACCTATGATCTATGATCAGCCGATGATGGCGCTTGTGCAATGTTTCCTTCTTGAAGGTGTCGCTTTTGGAGAATTTGGAGTTTATGTGGTCTTGGTGGTGTTTGTACTGCTGCTTCAAGGACTAGATCACTGTAGCAGGACTTTTTTTTAGCTTCTTTTTTTGACTGTGTGCATCCGTAGTGCCATTAGGGTATTGCGTTGTTGCGGAGGCTGGGTGTAATTGGTATCTCCGCAATATTAATATATTCCCTTTGTCGAAAAAAACTTGAGGGGGGGCCCTGACAGTAAAATTTTATTTAAACAAGAAAAAAAAGTAAGGCGGCCTGTTGATAACAGAATTCCATATCCTATAGACCCAAATATTTAATCCCCACTACATCTATTTCTCTCAACACATACCAGCCAACCCTCCACATCATCAAGTACATGCAATCCCTTCATATTCCATTTTCGAGTACATGCACTATAACGTGCAGCCAACCTCCGCTTACTGCTAGGTCTATATATGAAGATAATGTGGAGGGGCATTATTCCCATATTCTAATTTTATTCTTTACATACTTATTGCTATTGATTGGAGAGTTTCCCTCCTTCCCCTTCCTCCCCTCGCTGCCGCCGGAGGATGCCGGCGGGCGAAGCCCTCGACGGTGGACGACGGCGGCGGGCCCCTCGTTCGTGTGCTCGCCTGCTGGTGTTTGGCACGCTGGAGCGGCGAGAGCGCGCAGTGGCGTGGCGGGCGGCTGTCTGCAAGCAGGGAAGGTCGAGATGGCGTGGAATGCGTGCGCGGTGACGCTGCTATGGTGGCGGTCGGCCGCTACAGCGAGCAGCAGAGTTGAGGGCACCCAGATCTGGGCCGTGTGGGCCCCGCCCTGGCCCATGACAGTCACTTTGCCCCCACTCACCCACCCTCCTCCCTCCTCCCACCCTTCACAGCCGCCGCCGGTGGTTGCCGCTGGGTTGGTGAGCACGCACGCGGCGACCCTGACGGTTGCTATGTTGTGCCCCGGCGGATCCTGGCGGCGGCGCGGTGCAGGTGACTGTTGTCGCCTACTAAACGCACTCCCGGCGGTGGTCGGCCTGCTGGCGCTACGCTGGTCGGTGCCCACTCCTGCGACGACAACGTTCCTAGGCTTCCCTCCTCCATGTGTGTTAGTCTTCTCCGACGTTCTTCACCATGTCCGGTCTGCCACTGCATCTGAGGTCTTTGCTCATGGGTCGGGACGAAATCCCCGCGCGGCGACGGCCTGCGCTGTCAACGGCGATGCCCGAGGGTGCCGTCACCTCCTTGGAGGCGTTGGCATGACCCTGACTAGACCTCCTCCTCGAGCACCGGGAGAAATCCTAGGTCCGACCTCCCAGACCGGGCAGCGGTGGCGTCTCAACGCCGTTCCCCTCTTGAAGGCGCTTCTTTGGCTGCCAGTGGAGTACTTGATGTGGCAGATGGTGGCTAGTGATGCATCGCTCTGGCGTAGACTGCTACACAGGGAGCAGGTCGCAACGTATGCCAGCACCGACGCTCCCCCAATGAATGCTACGCCAGTTCCTGTCGGGACCTACCCTTCACCCGCCGACTCTCTAGGCACATGGGTGCTAGGTACATTGGCCTGGGCAGTCCTGGAGTTGCAGTCATCCCTGGAGGTGTCTGGCAATGGCGGTGATGCTGCCATGTTGCTCTGAGTCTTTGCGCTTTGCCATTTTTGGCTGGAGGCAAGGTTGGGCTAGGCCTAATGTCGTTGTGTGTCTGTAGTTGAGGGCACACCTTACCTAGTCGCTTGGTGAGGACGTTCGTGTGTGTGCGCGCGCGCATGTGTGCCCATGTGATAGCTATCGGCCAAGGCCAGTGAGAGCTTTTCAAGAGTTGGGGGTATATCTTTAACTCGAGCAGCATCCGCTCCCGAAATGTGAGGTCCGTTTAGTATCCCAAAACTGCTTAGCAACAATCGGGCATGTGGGTAATGTTGGGGTGAACCAAAAAAGTTTGGGTAGAGCCGTAAAAATATTTGGAAGAAAAGGACTTATTTTTCCATAGTACAGTCTTATTCTTTAGTAAAATCAAGATCATTTTGCCTAGCTTAATAGGGATGATAGACTACTCATATCAATAAAGAATTCCTTCTTTTCTGGGAGCCCATTCGGAAAGAACTCCAAAGTTACGCATGCTCAGGTTGGAGCAATTCCAGGATGGGTGACCGACTAGGAAGTTGGTCCCAAGTGCGCATGAGTGAGGACAAAGTGCGCATGAAAGACTAGTGTTGATATGTGAGGCCACTCTAGATCCCGCCAGGAGTAACAACCAGTAACCGGCGGGTGTGTCCGAGGCGTTACAAGTTGGTATCAGAGCTGATCCTCGTGGTTATGTTTGCAGGTCCGGTGCACGCTCATGTTGTGCATGACGTGTGTGACCCATCGTGGCACACGACATGACACATGTGCTGGACTAGATGCACAGACGTGTGCCAAGAGGGAACGCTCATGTGGGCCGACGAGGACGTCGGTTCCTTTGAGTGGGGGTGTATGTGATAGACTGGCTTAATAGGGATGATAGACTACTCATACCAATAAGGATTTCCTTCTTTTCTGGGAGCTCATTCTGAAAGAACTCCAAAGTTAAGCGTGCTCAGCTTGAGCAATTTCAGGATGGCTGGCTGACTGAGAATTTGGTCCCAGGTGCGCATGAGTGAGGACAAAGTGCGCAGGAAAGACTAGTGTTGATATGTGGGGCCAGTCTAGATCCCGCCAGGAGCAACGGCCAGTAACCGTCTGGTGTGTCCAGGGCGTTACAGTTCCTCCTTTTTGGAGGTTGTACCCCCGATGTCTTCTTGTTCAATGAAATGAAAGCAAACTGTTTTGCGTTTTCTCGAAAAAAAACTAATTGCTATTAATTCCTACAGCAAGGCATGGGGTATTAGCTAGTTAGGAGTATAAAGGAAACAGCAACAATTAATTGCACAACAGGGCCAACTTTACTATTTTAGTGAATTCTGTTTCCGTTATTCCCTCATCAGATTTAAAAAGACCCTAAGCTTGTTTTGTACACTTTTCCTAGTAAAAGGGGCACGACTGAAAGAAGTAGCCCTGTTAACAAGGGGATTATATTACAGAGCAAATACTCCCTCCGTCCCAAAATTCTTGTCTTAGATTTGTCTAAATACGGATGTATTAAGTCGCATTTTAGTATTAGATACATCCGTATCTAGACAAATCTAAGACAAGAATTTTGGGACGGAGGGAGTATCTTTCAAAGATAAATATTTACAGAAAATGTTGAAGGGTAAACACAAGTTTATGGCAAAGTGAATAATACCAAACTCTCCTTTACTTTTCAATTTTGGCAAAATTCTTTATACATTACAAAATATCATTTATTTAAAGAATGTTAAGTTTCTATGGATAATCTATGGTAAGCACCATCACACTTTTCCAGTTTAATATACTGTGGGTTGGTGAATTTTAGTCCATACAATTTCAAAAGTGCGCGTGGTACAATTTTCAGTTTCCATTATACATGGTGAATCAGAAAATAACAGTCTGTACAAGTGGCATGATGTGATTCTACTTTTGCAAACTGCTTTTCATGCCATTTATTAGAGCAAAGCTTGTCAGTATCTTAACACAATTCAATTTCATCTCTCTTTCTACAAAGGGCTCAAAGTTATCTCCTTACCTCTAGCAAGGTCTGAAGAGCTTTCTGTCGGAAGATCTTCGTGTTTGGTGGATGCGGTTCGGGTGGGATCCCCCAAGTCATGCTATTGCCTTTGCAAACTCCCCAATGAATGATAACATCTCCAGTAATGTCAGTATAGAATTCCACGAGACTTTTATCTGTTCCAGTGTTCTCCATCACAGCAACAGATACAAAATGCTCAAAATACTCTGGTTTTAAGATAGGATATTCCTCATAGAACTCTGAAATGCATTTTGTGCTTGGACCTTTATCCCCAGGTACAGTTTCTTTTAGCTGAGCACTAGATCCTTCAGGTTTCACTCCTAAGACACAAGAGAATCCAGTATGTTAGATAGCCTTCCTTGAAGGCCCCAAGAAAACAAATTCTTCAGTTTGTGAAAGCCAATACCATGTAATTTTTCAGTCAGAACATACCATGTAATTTTTCAGTCAGAACATACCATGTAATTCTCTGAGAATGCTACTGACTACTGCAGAGCAGCAATTGACTTGAGGACAAAACAGGTCGTCATCCAAAAAACAATAATAGCAGGAAAAAGGGAGCAAACTTATCGAGGAGAACCACATTACATAAGTCAGCATTTTTTATAGCAGTTGCTTGCAACTATGATTGCTTTAAAAGAGGATTTCCTTGGTTTATGCAAGTGAAATCCATTGCTTGTATGCTAATGTTCTTACGCTAAACATCAAGAAATGTTGTTTTTGCCACGAACTAAGGTGAAAATGGAGCAAATTATCGATGCAGCAGTATTTATTCTGCTAAGGGTGTTATGGCTTTTTCCTACTGGTCTAGGGTTTGGGAGTGTTCTTGAATCCTTGTAATATAGTTTGCCCCTTTGGGCAGTGCAATACAACAAGAGTCATATAACATGGTACTATGGTAGTATAGCACCAATGTTCAGGCTATGGTCCTGTATTTTCCACCGCCGTCGCCCCTCTTCAGCCACTACTGCTCATCGTCTTCCATTGCGCTTCCCCCAAGAGGAGCGAATTCCGCTCCTGGGGCTAAACAAACTCATCCGCAAACCTGTAATTCATTGTAGCGGGCAAGGATAACCAGTGGTTGCATCTAAAATTTCCTTTTACTTTGCTCAGGGCTCTTGTATTATTAGGTACTCCCTCTGTCCCAAAATATAAGAACGTTTTTGACACTAGTATAGTGTAAAAAACGTTCTTATGTTTTGGGACGGAAGGAGTACTTTTATAGAAGAAACATATTTATCTAACTGAAGGACCAACGCAAACCCACTCGAATAGGACAGAGTACTTAAAGCACTAAAATAATAATAATCCAAGAGAAAGTGCTGTAAAAAATCCGTGAAAAAGTAACTGTCATTTTTTTTTACGCGGAAGTAATTGTCATTGAGAATCTTAATAACCTAGGTAGACATCAATACCTTGTTTTGCTCCTAATGGATCTCCATCCTCGAGGGATCCACTTAAGGGTATTCTGAAATCCCCACCCTTATGTTGGAACCATGCACCTGTTCCCTCTTCCTAACAAAGCAACAATCAATTGAGACATTTAAAGTGGAAGCTGAATAAACCCTTCAAACCTAAAAGAGCCAGAGCAATGCACATAATTTAACTAATACTCCCTCTGTAAAGAAATATAAGAGCATTTAGATCACTATTATGGAGGGAGTATATGGATCTATTAAAATATGAGGGCAGGCCTGGCGCAGTGGTGAAGTACTCCCCACTTGTGCCAAGAGGTCCTGAGTTCGACGCGGCCTCTCTGCATTGCAATTGCAATGTGCAGGGTTAAGGCTTGCCTCGTATAATCCTTCCCCAGACCCATGCAGATATGCATGTCTGTGGTGTACGATATCCTTTGGTTAGACAACTAGAGAATGCATAGACAACTTTCCACAGCCGCATTACCTTCAGTGACAGTTTAAATGGAATGGAATTGAGTGGGCAAGTCCTATATTTATGGTGACAGTTTTAATATAGTATAGTAAGTTAAGAAACAAATGTCGCCTGGGAAATAAATTGAAAGCAATGCACTCGTGTAAAGTTTGAACCTTGAGAACAAAATTGATAGCGGCAATTGGAGTGTCCTTGTCAAATTTGATTTGCACTTCATGAAGTATATGTCCTTCTGAATTGGGTGAAATCTCCAGTGGTGTTTCAATTGCAGAGTCCTGAAAGTTTCAAATATTGTTTAGCAATTTGAATCCTAGATAGTTACAGAATTATAGCTAAAGTATAAATAAGAAAGAGGTTCCTAAAAACAATTGAGTCGTGCAGACACCCATATGGCAGTGTCAATAGCTGAAAACTGCTTTAAGCGCTTGCTTGAACAGTTTTCACAAGTTTAGAACAACCTTGATTGGAACCGAACCAGGAGGTCTAATTTCCGAAGGAGGTTGATTCCATTCGCTGCAAATATATAGATAAGGAGGATAAGATGAAGTCAGTTCTTTTAGGGAGCAGAGCATCTACAAGACAATGGCCTACGAACCAAGGAGACATAACACACATTGGTATGCAATCGAATTTGCGAACATGATCTTCGAAAAAGAAGACATGTGAACATTTCCACCCAGTTGTGCAAACATGCGATTATTAGTTAGCATGTGCTTCAATGATTATTACAGAAGAAAAAAGGTTGGATGGATATTCAAAGTATTTTGGAAATGTGTTCCAATACCATTAGTTCCTTATGCAACAAAAATGTAGTGTCAGGTTTTGTGCTGGATTTTCTCTGCTTATTGATTGGGAGCAACCACATTGCCCACCTGATCTGATTTACTAGTCTGAAACGAACATGTTCATAGTTTTCCCAGGCATTCACCAAGAGATTAACCCGGTGCAGTGAAGCTGCATTGATATGGCGAGGCAAACCTACCTCGCTGACAGGTGACAAGGCGTGCATACCTGCCGGTCTCACCGTGGTAGGAGACACCCCAGTGCAGCAGCCACTTCCCCTCTACGTCGCAGCCGATGACGACCTTGCACTTGCCGTCCGCATCCGGCTCCGCCTCCACTCTCACCCACGCCTTCCCTTCCACCTGGACACACCACACCAGAGAATCAAAATACCAGCCAGAATAAAATGAAGAAGAAAAAGGAGAGGCACAATCCACAGTTCCACGCGACGGGGCACAGAAGAGGTTACAGTTTGGCATCGGCGGAGGGGGAACTTCTCGGAGAAGACCACCGCGGGCTCTCCGGAATCAGCCACGGGCACCTCCGCCGCGCCGGCGTGGGCGACGACGACGCCGCCTCGAGCGAGCCTGACTCTCCTGGGAGCGGCACGGGACCGGGCCGCCCGTGGGCGCGCGGCCACCAGGAAGGCCTCCCCTGGCGGCCCGGCCCTCGGCGGCGGGACCGCCCGCGGGATCGCCGGAATGCTCCAGCTAACCGCCGACATGTCACGGTCTCTCGCTCTCTGTCCAACGCTCTCGTCTGCGTGTGCGTGTGCGTGTGCGTGTGTGTCTGTGAACGGGGAGGGAAGGGAAGGGAAAAGGACGGGAACGGAAAATGGGGTGGGACGGGAAAAATAAAGGGTGGGCTTAAAAAGGAATGGCCCGTCGTCGTCGGGAGATGGTTTCCCGGGCCCGCGCGTCAATGGGGGGAGGGCCTCGCCACGACCGGTGGAAAATCGCTGCCGCGTCGAGGCGGATTGGGAAGGGGGGAAAGTGGTCGATCCTCCTCCCGAAGCTCGATTTGCTAATTTTGGGATCCCAAAGCGGACGGACGGCTCTCTCGCCGACTAGCCGTGCGCAGCGGTGCTGTGGTATCTTTTTCTTCTTCGTTTCCTTGAACTGACGGTGGTGTGGTATTAATAAGCGATTGATTACGTGTTCTAAAAAACAAGCGATTGATTACGTGTCCGGCCGTTAACTAACGGATGAGTGGGAAGACAAAAGGAAACGGAATTGCTTCACACACGACTGTGTGCATACGATTCGTACGATCCTTCCAGCAAAGCTAATCCTTCGTGCCTGTGCCTAGAGTCCAGCCCATCCTGCCCGTGCCTAGAGTCCAGCCCAAACCCAAACCCAAACCCAGTCTACCCAAACCCATAAACTTTCACGCCTTCTCCTCTCCCCGCCACTGCCTTTTCACGCCTTCTCCTCTTCCCTCCAAACATGGCCGTCCAACTCCTTCACGATCCCTCCCTTGCTCACTAGTGATAGTGAGTCAATCTCACTCTTGCGTAATCTGCAGCTAGTACAGAGAAGTTCGATCCCTTCCTTGCTGGTCAGAAGGTAATCCACACTTATCAGATGCATTGCCCGGATCCAATCTACACATGCCCTAGATTTAATTTATGGCCCTCACACAATATCTTTGATCTTTTTGTTGGCAGTTTTAAATTCGTGATGGAGCCAAATCTGATTTTTGGTGAAGTAGTAGATAAGAACAGAGCATTTGAAGACGCTGACGAAGATGCTTTCATCTTTGAGGAAATTAGGGGTTCTTCGGATGATCAACAAGTAGAGCAGATCATGATGTTGCAGCCTAAGAAGGGGATGACGTTCGATAGTGAGGATGCTGCTGTTAACTTCTCTAAAGATTATGCCAAAAAAGAGGGATTTGGTGTAATAAGAAGAACCACTAGACATGGAGAAGATAGCAAGCTTGTTTATTTTACTCTTGCTTGTAACAGGCAAGGGAAGGCTCAATATTCATCCAAGAACTCATTTAAACCTAATCCATCAACGAGGATGCAATGCCCAGCTAAGATTAATTTCTCTCGTTGTGAGGAGAAGTTCTGCATTACATCTATTACGCTTGACCACAATCATCCTATAAGTCCAAGTAAAGCCAGATTTCTGAGATGTCACAAGAAACTGGACTTGCATGCCAAGAGAAGGCTGGAATTGAATGATCAAGCAGGAATTCGTCTGAATAAAAATTTTGGTTCACTTGTTATGGAAGCTGGTGGGTATGGTAATCTTGAGTTCGGTGAAAAGGAGTGCAGGAACTATTTGCAAGAGACAAGAAGGCTGAAACTTGGTGCCGGAGATGCACATGCTGTCTACCAATATTTTCTTCGGATGCAATCAAAAGATCCTGACTTTTTCCATCTTATGGATGTGGATAAGGATGGAAGACTGAGAAATGTCTTTTGGGCAGATGCAAGAAAGGTTGATGCATACCGTGCTAGCCATGCTGTTCAAGTACAGGCAGAAGATCCAACATCAAAGCATGAAGATACAATGTTAAACAAATAAAAACTTGTACTCAGTCCAATCCCTGTTCGCAGTGCAGGCCGTCCTCGTTCAAAGAGAAAGATATCTAAAGTGGATCAAGTGATCCAAAAATTGAGAGCAAAGAAGCGGCAGGTGCCAACAAGTACAACCGAAGTGCAGACTCATAAGGGGAGAAAGGTATCTAGATTTACAGTTATTTTTTTTCTTGCCATTGTAACTTGCTAAAGTGTAAGAACTACCTTATAGCAGAATTACGTCAGCAAATCAAAAAGTGGGCTCCAGAGTTCAAAACAAACAGAGGTAATATTTCATTCAGATACTGTTATTATAGTATTTCAACATGTTTCCCTTTATGTGTAAAGCTTTTTTTCTTCAGGGAAATATTCAATATGAAGGATATGGGGCTGGAAGTTCTTGGTTCTTTCTAAATGAGTTTCAGGTACTTAGTTTGAGAAGTTGTAATTTACAGTACAGTACCAATATATAAGACACTCAAGCATTGCTACATGCTACTTGTTCCAGGAACTACAAACAGATGAGCATGCTACCCCAACTCATATCATTTCTTACATTGATATTCTCCAGGTGCTACACATATTCACAATCAACTATTTGTTGTTAGAAACTATTTGTCAATGACTAATTCGGTTCTTTTAATTTGAAAGGGAAAGAAAAATGCCATGGATCTGCTAGCTGCCAACCTGAAGGAATGAAAAATACATGCTCTGGAGTCTGTTGTACTTCTGAATGGATTTGACGACAATGTCGCTTATAGCATTGGATGCCTCCATTTATTTTCATTAATGTAATCGTATTGTGAGAGCCATCTGTCTGTGTCATCTAGAACAGCTTGTGAGTACTAATTTATCTCTTTTGGAGACAGAGTTATCTAGATCAGCTTTTGGAGATATGTACAAGAGCAATTCTTGTTTGCATTATCTTATATTCATTTAAATGTTTCTGTGTTTCACTTATGTTTTTGAAATATTTCTGCATTTACAGTTTAAACTCTCGACCAACATATTGTTAGAGCCATCTGTTTGTGTTATCTAGATCAGCTTGTTTGGTTTAACTCTGTAATCTGAGAAAATGTTCTGAATTTCGGTCAACTAGCAGTACCTCTGACTGGAGAGAAAAACTGAAACAAATCTGAAAGAAATAATTGTCATAGTGTCATTCCTTTCACATATGCGCACTTTGAGAGTACAAGTAACTTCACATGCCGATGGCTTCACAACCAGCTCACATGTAGCCGACAGAGTACAGAATAACAGAGGAACAGCCGGTTCTTGTATTTACAAGTCAATTTCTTGCCACTAGATTAGCAATCCAAGTTACAGAAGATCACGACAACTCTTTTCAACCTCAGATCAGCATGACAGGAAGACAAGTGATTGATGAGAGGCGCGGCGCGGATGGCGGCGGCGGTGACCAAGACGACGATAGCGTGCTCGCGGACTGTTGCACCAACGACTGCGGATGAAGACGATGAAAGAGATAGAAAGGCGATGTTTGTCGGGGTTGCGGAGGGCCACAAATCCATGTGCAGGTCCGGCCGTCGGTGGGATGTTGCGGCGGCCACCGCGTCGACCGCGCGCGCGAGAGAGAGAGGGGATGAGAAGAGATGGCGTTGGACTATGTCAATTCGGGCTGGTCATGGGCTATGGGTTGGTCTTGGGCTGTGGATTTAGGTGGATGGTCCTCTCTGTTGCCCCTCCTGCCCGCGCACGCTCGCAGCAGCTCTGCCACGTATGATCGTACAGGCATCCGATACAAATGTGTCGTACGTATAGCAGCGCCGAAAAGGAAATGGCGCGCGCGGAAGCGTGGAGTCAGAGCATGGAGCTTGTTGATAGTACGCTAAAAGAGATAGCGGAGTGGTCACAGGCGGTAGGTGGTGTTAGTGGACTACAACGGTTCATGAGGAGTTAGCCTAGAGGCAGTTTGGGTGGTGTTGGTGTTGTTGTATCCGTGTGGGCCGTATGTTCGCATTGGGGCCACACTTCTTGTAATTATAACTTTTCTTCTTCTTCTATAAAAATATGGTACGCTTTTGGCGTACTCTCGAAAAAAAAAGAACATGGGGCCGCATGTCCTTGGCTCGCCCCTCCGCATGGGATTTCTCGGCAACGGTGCGGCTTGTCTGGTCTGCAAGAAAATCTCCAGACTCTCCAGACCAACTTGTTTTCTGAATCAATTCAAGATCGACTCGAACAAAAAATGAGCTAAGTCCAAATTATGTAGCTGAAACAAGCCGAAAGTTGAGTCAACACTAGCTCGCTCGATGATAGTTTGGCCTAATATCACTACTACGTTAAATGATCATGCCATGTACTAAATGGAAATATGATAATTTATACTAGCAAATATGGAAGCTTAATTAAGTGCAGAGAAAATTTAGACCTTATTAGGGTACTTGATCGACGGTGTGTTAAACAATAATACTTCCTTCGTTTTTATTTAGTCCGCGTATTAGCTTTGGTCAAAGTCAACCTTCGTAAACTTTGATCAAGTTTATAAACAAAAATATTAACATATACAATAACAAATCAATATCATTAGATTTATTATTGAATGTACTTTCGCATCATATAGATTTGTTATGGTAAATGTTTATATTGTTTTCTATAAATATGTAGAGTAAATAAAAACGGAGAAAGTACTACACCCGCGGATAACTAACAGACTTTCATGGATAGTTAAAGTAATTAATCTCCCTCCCCCAGAATTTTGGGTCGGGTGGTGGGGCTGCCTCTCCCTAATCCAAACCAAAGATGAGACATGTGCCCCTCCGTTGAGTCTGTAAAAATTAGTCTGTATGTCTAGCATCTCTCAGTATTATATATCTTTTTTTGTATTATATATCTTTTTTTTGGCAAAAGTTTTCAAGCATATGCACCTTTGTTTTATTGTCTTCTGTTCGTCATCGAACGTTAAGCGTGCGGACCTTACGGGTTCGAGAACTATGTAGGCATGTCCGATACATCTCTCTGGTCAATAACCAATAGCGGAACATGTATACTCATATTGGCTCCCACATATTCTACAAAGATCTTTATCGGTCGAATCGTTATGACAACATACGTTATTCCCTTTGTCCATCGGTATGTTACTTGCCCGAGATTTGATGTCGGTATCTTCATACCTAGTTTAATCTCGTTACCGGCAAGTCTCTTTACTCGTTCTGTAATACATCATCTTGCAACTAAATCATTAGTCACTTTGCTTGCAAGGCTTCTTATGATGTGTACTACTCAGAGGGCCCAGAGATACCTCTTCGATACTCGGAGTGACACAAATCCTAATCTCGATCTATGCCAACCCAACAAACACCTTCAGAGATACCTATAGAGCATCTTTATAATCACTTAGTTACGTTGTGACGTTTGATAGCACATAAGGCATTCCTCCGGTATCCGGGTGTTGCATAATCTCATAGTCGAAGGAATATGTATTTGACATGAAGAAAGCAATAGCAAAAAAACTGAATGATCATTATACTAAGCTAACGGATGGGTCTTGTCCATCACATCATTCTCCTAATGATGTGGTCCCGTTCATCGAATGACAACTCATGTCTATGGTTAGAAAACTTAACCATCTTTGATTAACGAGCTAGTCTAGTAGAGGCTTACTAGGGACACGGTATTTTGTCTATGTGATACGTCTCCAATGTATCTATAATTTTTTATTGTTCCATGCTATTATATTATCTGTTTTGGATGTTTAATATGCATTTATATGCTATTTTATATTATTTTTGGGACTAACCTATTAACTGAGGGCCCAGTACCAGTTTTTGTTTTTTGTCTGTTTTAGAGTTTCGCAGAAAAGAAATACCAAATGGAGTCCAAACGGAATGAAACTTCCGCGATGATCTTTCTTGGACCAGAAGCAAACCTGGAGACTTGGAGATGAAGTCGGAGACGCAACGAGGCGGCCATGAGGGTGTAGGGCGCGCCCCCTACCTCGTGGGCCCCTCATGGGTCTCCTGACCTAGTTCATTCGCCTATATATATTCTTATACCCCAAAAACATCAAGGGGAGCCACGAAAACACTTTTCCACCGCTGCAACCTTCTGTACCCGTGAGATCACATCTAGGGGCCTTTTCCGGCATAGAGGAGGGTTCGATCATGAAGGGCTTCTACATCAACATCATTACCCTTCCGATGGAGCGTGAATAGTTTACCTCAGACCTACGGGTCTGTAGCTAGTAGCTAGATGGCTTCTTCTCTGTCTGATTCTCAAAACCATGTTCTCCTCGATGTTCTTGGAGATCTATTCGATGTAATACTTGCCGAGATCCGATGTGGATTTATGATCAGATTATCTATGATTATTATTTGAGTCTTCTCTGAATTCTTATATGCATGATTTGATACCTTTGCAAGTCTCTTCGAATTATCGGTTTAGTTTAGCCTGCTAGATTGATTTTTTTTTTTGCAATGGGAGAAGTGCTTAGCTTTGGGTTCAATCTTGCGGTGTCCTTTCCTAGTGACAGTAGGGGCAGTAAGGCACGTATTGTATTGTTTCCATCGAGGATAAAAAGATGAGGTTTTCATCATATTGCTTGAGTTAATTCCTCTACATCATGTCATCTTACTTAATGTGTTACCTCATTCTTTATGAACTTAATACTCTAGATTCATGCTGGATAGCGGTCGATGTGTGGAGTAATAGTAGTAGATGCAGAATTGTTTCAGTCTACTTGACACGGGCGTGATGCCTATGTTCATGATCATTGCCTTAGATCTTCATAATTATGTGCTCTTCTATCAATTGCTCGGCAGTAATTTGTTCACCCACCATAATATTTACAATCTGGAGAGAAGCCACTAGTGAAACCTATGGCCCCTGGGTCTATTTTACATCATATCAGTTTTCCGTCAACTTGCCAATTTCTGTCGCCGTTTCTTTAATTCGCAATCTTTACTTTCCAATCTATAAACCAAAAATACCAAAAATATTTACTTTACTGTTTATCTATCTCTATCAGATCTCACTGTTGCAAATAACCGTGAACGAATTGACAACCCCTTACCGCGTTGGGTGCAAGTTTGTTGATTGTTTGTGCAGGTATTCGGTGACTTGTGCGTAGTCTCCTACTGGATTGATACCTTGATTCTCAAACTGAGGGAAATACTTACTCTACTTTGTTGCGTCACCCTTTCCTCTTTAAGGTAAAACCAACGCAAGCTCAAGAGGTAGCACTATGTATCCACACATGTATCAAGTTTCCGGTTAATACATATCTAGCATGAATAATAAACATTTATCATGAAATAAGGAAATAAAAAGTAACAACTTTTGTTATTGCCTCTAGGGCATATTTCCTTCACCAGGAGACTTGGAGATCAAGTCGGAAGAGCCACGAGGGAGCCACAAAGGGGGAGGGCGTGCCCAGGGGGTAGGGCGTGCCCCCTGCCTTGTGCCCCTGACTCCCCTGACCTAATTCTTCGCCCTATATATTCACATATATCCCTAAACCACCAGAAGCATCCACAAAAACACTTCTCCACCGCCGCAACCTTCTGTTCCCGTGAGATCCCATCTAGGGGCCTTTTTCGGCATCCTGTCGGAGGGGATTCGATCATGGAGGGCTTCTACATCAACTCTATTGCCCTTCCGATGAAGCATGAGTAGTTTACCTCGGACCTATGGGTCCATAACTAGTAGCTAGATGGCTTCTTCTCTCTCTTTGATTCTCAATACCATGTTCTCCTCGATGTTCTTGGAGATTTATACGATGTAATCTTCTTTTGTGGTGTGTTTGTCGAGATCCGATGAATTGTGTATTTATGATCAACTTATCTATGAATATGATTTGAATCTTCTCTGAATTCTTATATGCATGATTTGATATCTTTTTAATTCTCTTTGAACTATCGGTTTAGTTTGGCCAACTAGATTGGTTTTTCTTGCAATGGGAGAAGTGCTTAGCTTTGGGTTCAATCTTGCGGTGTTATTTCCCGGTGACAGTAGGGGCAGCAAGGCACGTATTCTATTGTTGCCATCGAGAATAAAAAGATGGGGTTTACATCATATTGCTTGAGTTTATTCCTCTACATCATGTCATATTACTTAATGTGTTACTCTGTTCTTCATGAGCTTAATACTCTAGATGTAGGCAGGAGTCGGTCGATGTGTGGAGTAATAGTAGTACATGCAGGCAGGAGTCGATATACTTGACACGGACGTGATGCCTATATTTCATAATCATTACCTTAGATATCATCATAACTTTGCACTTTTCTATCAATTGCTCGACAGTAATTTGTTCACCCACCGTATTATTTGCTATCTTGAGAGAAGCCTCTAGCGAAACCACAGGCCCCGGGTCTATTTTGCATCATATAAGTATCTGATCTACTATTTTCCATCATATAAGTTTCTGATCTACTATTTTGCAATCTTTTGCTTTGCGATCTATAAACTGAAAAACCCAAAAATATTTTACCTTTTGTTTATCTATCTCTATTAGATCTCACTTTTGCAAGTGCTCGTGAAGGGATTGACAACCCCTTTATCGTGTTGGGTGCAAGTTGTTTGATTGTTTGTGTAGATATTGGTGATTTGTCCGTTGTCTCCTACTGGATTGATACATTGGTTCTCTAACTGAGGTAAATATTTATCTCTACTTTGCTGCACCACCCTTTTCTCTTGAAGGAAAAAACTAATGCAAGCTCAAGAAGTAGCAGGAAGAATTTCTGGTGCCCTTGCTGGGGATATCTACGCCAAGTCAAGACATACCAAGTACCAATCATAAAACTCTCATCTCTTGCATTACATTATTCGACATTTGCCTCTCGTTTTCCTCTCCCCCACTTCTAATACGATTTTCGAAAAGATTCACCATTTTTCTTCGCCCTCTTCGTCCGTTGATCTTCTTCATTGCTTTTTGTTTGGTCGTGCGCTAGTTCGCTTGTCTTGCTTTCATGGCTAGTCCTCCCATTATTGTTAGTGAAGGAAATATGCCCTAGGGGCAATAATAAAGTTATTATTTATTTCCTTATTTCATGATAAATGTTTATTATTCATGCTAGAATTGTATTAACCGGAAACTTAGTACATGTGTGAATACATAGACAAAACATAGTGTCCCTAGTATTCCTCTACTTGACTAGCTCGTTAATCAAAGATGGTTATGTTTCCTAACCATAGACATGTGTTGTCATTTGATGAACGGGATCACATCATTAGGAGAATGATGTGATGGACATGACCCATCCGTTAGGTTAGCATCGTTACAGTTTCATTGCTACTGCTCTCTTCATGACTTATACATGTTCCTCAGACTATGAGATTATGCAACTCCCTAATACTGGAGGAACACTTTGTGTGCTACCAAACGTCACAACATAAATGTGTGATTATAAAGGTGCTCTGCAGGTGTCTCCGAAGGTGTTTTGTTGGGTTGGCATAGATCGAGATTAGGATTTGTCACTCCATGTTTCGGAGAGGTATCTCTGGGCCCTCTCGGTAGTACTCATCACTATAAGCCTTGCAAGCATTGTGACTAATGAATTAGTTGCGGGATGAAGTATTACAGAATGATAAAGAGACTTGCCGATAACGAGATTGAACTAGGTATGATGATACCGACGATCGAATCTCGGGCAAGTACCATACCGATGACAAAGGGAACAACATATGTTGTTATGCGATTTGACCGATAAAGATCTTCGTAGAATATGTAGGAGCCAATATGAGCATCCAGGTTCCGCTATTGATTATTGACCGGTGATGTGTCTCAGTCATGTCTACATAGTTCTCGAACCTGTAGGGTCCGCACGCTTAACGTTCGATGTCGCGTAAAGATCGATATATTGGAAGGCTATATTCAGACATCAGAAAGGTTCCGAGTGACTCGGGTATTTTTTGGAGTACCGGAGAGTTACGGGAATTCGCCGGGGGAAGTAATGGGCCTTAATGGGCCATATGGGAAATGAGAGAAGGGCCTCAAGGGGTGGCCGCTCGCCCCCCCCCCCCCATTGGCTGGTCTGAATTGGACTAGGAGGGGGCGGCGCCCCCTCCTTCCTTCTCCCCTCTTCCTCCTTCCATCCTTCTCCTACTAGGAATAGGAAAGAGGAGGGGAATCCTAATTGGACTGGGGAGTCCTAGTAGGATTCCGCACACCTGGCGCGCCCCCCTTGGGTCGGCCACCTCTTCTCTCCCCTCCTTTATATACATGGCCGGGGGCACCCCATAGACACACAAGTTGATCTTTTAGCCGTGTGCGGTGCCCCCCTCCGCAGTTACACACCTCGGTCATATCGTCGTAGTGCTTAGGCGAAGCCCTGCGCTGGTAACTTCATCATCACCATCACCATGCTGTCGTGCTGACGAAACTCTCCCTCGGCCTCAACTGGATCAAGAGTACGAGGGACGTCATCGAGCTGAACGTGTGCTGAAAGAGGAGGTGCCGTACGTTCGTTACTTGGATCGGTTGGATCGTGAAGACGTTCAAATACATTAACCGTGTTAACTAAATGCTTCCGCTTTCGTTCTATGAGGGTATGTGGACACACTCTCCCCTCTCGTTGCTATGCATCACATAGATAGATCTTGCATGATCGTAGGAACTTTTTTGAAATTACCGCGTTCCCCAACAGTGGCATCCGAGCCAGGTCTATGCGTAGATGTTATATGCACGAGTAGAACACAAAGAGTTGTGGACGATAATAGTCATACTGCTTACTAGCATGTCATACTTTGATTCGGCTGTATTGTTGGATGAAGCGGCCCAAACCGACATTACATGACCGCGTTCATGAGACTGGTTCTACCGACGTGCTTCGCACATAGGTGGCTAGTTGGTGTATGTTTCTCCAACTTTAGTTGAATCGAGCTTGACTATTCCCGGTCCTTGTTGAAGGTTAAAACGACACACTTGATGAAAAATCATTGTGGTTTTGATGCGTAGGTAAGAACGGTTCTTGCTAGAAGCCCGTAGCAGCCACCTAAAACTTGCAACAACAAAGTAGAGAATGTCTAACTTGTTTTTGCAGGGCTTGATGTGATGTGATATGGTCAAGACATGATGATATATAAATTGTTGTATGAGATGATCATGTTTTGTATAAGTTATCGGCAACTGGCAGGAGCCATATGGTTGTCGCTTTATTGTATGAAATGCAATCGCCATGTAATTGCTTTACTTTATCACTAAGCGGTAGCGATAGTCGTAGAAGAAATAGTTGGCGAGACGACAACGATGCTACGATGGAGATCAAGGTGTCGTGCCGGTGACGATGGAGATCATGATGATGCTTCGGTGATGGAGATCATGAGCACAAAATGATGATGGCCATATCATGTCACATATTTTGATTGCATGTGATGTTTATCTTTTATGCATCTTATTTTGCTTAGTACGGCAGTAGCATTATAAGATGGTCCCTTACTAAATTTCAAGGTATAAGTGTTCTCCCTGAGTATGTACCGTTGCTACAGTTCTTCGTGCTGAGACACCACGTGATGATCAGGTGTGATAAGTTCTACGATCACATACAATAGGTGCAAGCCAGTTTTGCACATGCAGAATACTCATGTTAAACTTGACGAGCCTAGCATATGCAGACATGGCCTCGGAACACTGGAGACTGAAAGGTTGAGCGTGAATCATATAATAGATATGATCAACATAGATATGTTCACCATTGAAAACTACTCCATCTCACGTGATGATCGGACATGGTTTAGTTGATATGGATCACGTGATCATTTATATGACTAGAGGGATGTCTATCTAAGTGGGAATTCTTAAGTAATATGATTAATTGAACTTTAATTTACCATGAACTTAGTCATGATAGTATTTTGCAAATTATGTTGTAGATCAATAGCTTGCGTTATAGTTTCCCTATGTTTTTTATATGTTCCTAGAGAAAACTAAGTTGAAAGTTGATAGTAGCAATGATGAGGACTTGGTCCGTGATCTAAGAATTATCCTCATTGTTGCACAGAAGAATTATGTCCTTGATGCACCGCTAGGTGACATGCCTATTGCAGGAGCAGATGCAACGTTATGAACGTTTGGCTAGCTCAATATGATGACTACTTGATAGTTTAGTGCACCATGCTTTACTTCTTAGTACCGGGATTTCAAAAACGTTTTTGAATGCCATGGAGCATATGAGATGTTCCAAGAGCTAAAATTGGTATTTCAGACTCATGCCCGTGCCAAGAGGTATGAGACCTTAGGCAAATACTTCGCCTAAAATATGGAGGAGAATTGCTCAGCTAGTGAGCATGTACTCAGAATGTCTGGGTACTACACTCACTTGAATCAAGTGGGAGTTAATCTTCCAGATAAGATAGTGATTGGCATTCTCTAGTCATCATCACCAAGTTACTAGAACTTCGTGATGAACTATAGTATGCAAGGGATAAGGAAAACGATTCCTGAGCTATTCGTGATGCTGAAATCGATGAAGGTAGAAATGAAGAAAAAATATCAATTGTTGATTGACAAGACCACTAGTTTCAAGAAAAGGGCAAAGGGAAAGAAAGGGAACTTCAAATAGAATGGCAAGCAAGTTTTCACTCCCGTGAAGAAGCCCAAAGCTAGACCTAAGCCTGAAACTAAGTGCTTCTACTGCAAAGGAAATGGTAACTAGAAGCGGAACTACCCCAAATATTTGGTGGAAAACAGGGATGGCAAAGTGAACAAAGATATATTTGATATACAAGTTATTGATGTGTACCTTGCTAGTGTTTATAGTAGCCCTTGAGTATTTGATACTTGTTCGGTTGTTAAGATTAGTAAATCGAAACAGGAGTTATAGAATAAATAGAGACTAGTTAAGGATGAAGTGACGATGTATGTTGGAAGTGGTTCCAAGATTGATATGATCATCATTGCACACTCCCTATACTTTCGGGATTAGTGTTGAACCTAAATAAATGTTATTTGGTGTTTGCGTTGAGCATGAATATGATTAGATCATGTTTATTGCAATACGGTTATTCATCTAAAATAGAGAATAATTGTTATTTTGTTTACATGAATAAAACCTTCTATGGTCATACACCCAATGTTGATGGTTTATTGAATCTCGATCGTAGTGATACACATATTCATAATATTGATGCCAAAAGATGCAAAGTTGATAATGATAGTACAACTTATTTGTAGCACTGCCGTTTGGGTCATATCGGTGTAAAGCGCATGAAGAAACTCCATAAAGATGGACTTTTTGGAATCACTTGATTATGAATCATTTGATACTTCCGAACCGTGCCTCATGGGCAATATGACTAAAACTCTATTCTCCGGAACAATGGAACGGGCTACTGACTTATTGGAAATAATACATATCGATGTATGCAGTCCAATGAGTGTTGAGGCTCGTGGCGGGTATCGTTATTTTCTTACCTTCATAGATGATTTGACCAGATATGGTTATATCTACTTAATGAAGCATAAGTCTGAAACATTTGAAAAGTTCAAAGAATCTCAGAGTGAAGTGGAAAATCATCGTAACAAGAAAATAAAGTTTCTACGATCTGATCGTGGAGAAGAATATTTGAGTTATGACTTTGATCTTCATTTAAAACAATGTGGAATAGTTTCACAGCTCACGCCACCTAGAACACCACAGCATAATGGTGTGTCCGAACGTCATAATCGCACTTTATTAGATATTGTGCGATCTATGATGTCTCTTACCGATCTATCACTATCATTTTGGGGTTATGCATCAGAGACAACTGGATTCACTTTAAATAGGGCACCATCAAAATCCGTTGAGACGATGCCTTATGAACCGTGGTTTGGCAAGAAACCAAAGTTGTCGTTTCTTAAATGTTTGGGGCTGTGATGCTTATGTGAAAAAGTTTCAACTTGATAAGCTCGAACCCAAATCGATAAAGTGCATCTTCATAACAAAGGAAACTATTGGGTACACCTTCTATCACAGATCCGAAGGCAAGATATTCGTTGCTAAGAATGGATCCTTTCTAGAGAAGGAGTTTCTCTCGAAAGAAGTGAGTGGGAGGAAAGTAGAACTTGATGAGATAATTGTACCTTCTCTCGAATTGGAAAGTAGTTCATCACAGAAATCAGTTTCAGTGATTCCTACACCGATTAGTGAAGAAGATAATGATGATGATCATGAAACTTCAGATCAAGTTACTACCAAACCTCGTAGGCCAACCAGAGTACGGTCCGCACCGGAGTGGTATGGTAATCCTATTTTGGAAGTCATGTTACTAGACCATGATGAACCTACGAACTATGAGCACAAATTCCATGAAATGGCTTGAGGCCATGAAATCTGAGATGGGGTCCATGTATGAGAACAAAGTGTGGACTTTGGTGGACTTGCCCGATCGGCAAGCCATAGAAAATAAATGGATCTTCAAGAGGAAGACGGACGCTGATTTAGTGTTACTATCTACAAAGCTCGACTTGTCGCAAAAGGTTTTCAACGAATTCAAGGTGTTGACTACAATGAGATTTTCTCAACTGTAGCGATGCTTAAATCCGTCCGAATCATGTTAGCAGTTGCCATATTTTATGAAATCTGGCAGATGGATATCAAAACTGCATTCCTGAATGGATTTCTGGAAGAAGAGTTGTATATGATGCAACCAGAAGGTTTTGTCAATCCAAAGGGTTCTAACAAAGTGTGCAAGCTCCAGCCATACATTTATGGACTGGTGCAAGCCTCTCGGAGTTGGAATAAATGCTTTGATAGTGTGATCAAAGCATATGGTTGTATACAGACTTTTGGGGAAGCCTGTATTTACAAGAAAGTGAGTGGGAGCACTACAGCCTTTCTGATAAGTATATGTGAATAACATATTGTTGATCGGAAATGATGTAGAATTTTCTGGAAAGCATAAAGGAGAGTTAGAAAGGAGATTTTCAAAGAAAGACCTCGGTGAAGCTACTTACATATTGGGCATCAAGATCTATAGAGATAGATCAAGACGCCTAATTAGACTTTCACAAAGCACATACCTTGATAAAGTTTTTTTGAAAGAGTTCAAAAATGGATCAGTTAAAGAAGTAGTTCTTGCCTATATTACAAGGTGTAAAGTTGAGTAAGACTCAAAGCCCGACCACGGCAGAAGATAGAAAGAGAATGAAAGTCATTCCCTATGCCTCAGTCATAGGTTCTATAAAGTATGTTATGCTCTGTACCAGACCTATTGTGTACCTTGCCATGAGTTCGGCAAAGGGGTACACACTACAAAAAAATACACTTCCGTGATGATACGTGTTTGTCACAGTAGGTCGCGTTTTTTGTCATGCATGTACATCCATGACGATTTTATGATAGAATAAAGATAGTCATACCTGTGCTGTCGTAGAAGTGTTCCATGACATTACCAAAATTATCATCATGGAAGTGTCCACTTCCATGATGATAAATCGCGCGTCATAGAAGTGCTTTCGCCAAGGATGACAGACACGTGGCATCCACCATAACGGAATGCCGCTAAGCTATCGGGTCGGGTTTTGGATCCGATAACCCGTTAACAGCCCGAACCAATGGGAAATTTCCACGTGTAAAATTCTGAATGGCCGAATGAAACACGTGTCAGCTCGTTAGTGGGTCAGATAGGCGCCTATGATATGTCGACACGTGCGACGGCCCACCACTGGACCATTTAGCTTACAAAGCCGGCCCGTTTGACTTGGTCAAAAGTTAATGGGCTGGCCCATGAAAAGCCTGTTAACGGTCTCTTCGCAAATAACCCATTTTATGGCCCGTAACTCATGACCCGTTAGGGCCTAACGGAAATCGGCCCAACAACATCATGTGGGCCGTCGAATATAACACCAGCCTGTTTCACTTTCGGCCCATGTATGGCCCATGACGTATTTCGGCCCATATGAGGCCTTCGTATCTTTAGGCCCTTTAGAGGCCCACGGTGACTCTAGCCCATAATGAACAATAAATTTCTTTGTACCCGTTAACGGCCCGTGATTCACATGGGCCGTTTCCAGGCCATGTTAGCTTTCGGCCTATTGACGGCCCATACGTTCTTGGGCTCCTTTCTGGCCCTCGATTACTTCCGGCCCATTACTGGCCTATTCCATTAATGGGCCAAATTTGGCCTGTGGCAAGAGTCGGCCCATTTCTGGCCTGTTAACCCATTGCGCCGTTTCCAACCCGTCCTATATTCTAGCCCATTAATGACCCGTTATGCTTGTGACAAAATTAAGCCTTTGTTGTCCTCCGGTCTATTAACGGCCTATTATCGTGCTGGGCCGATACCAATTACGCCCGTTTACGGCCCATGTAGACCCATTTATCCGATGGCCTGAGGCCCACCGATTCTACGGCCCTATTGGAGGCCCATTTATCGACGGCCCTAGGAGACCCATGGATCCTACGGCCCGTAGCAGGGTCAAGGTTACCACGGTCCGTATATGGCCCATGGTTGTTGCGGCCACTAGCAAATCAGGGGAAAAGAAGACTAGGAAATAAATAAGGCTGAAACTAATGCTAGGCTATTAAGGTGATTGCACAGATTACATCCACTCAGCATCAAAGATCGCCACCAGTGCAAATATAGGGAACACCCTACACTATACAAAAATGGCTTGCTGTTTTCTTCAGCCGGTGGCTACACGTTAAGAACAAATTTTGTATCGCACCAAAACAAATTACAACTATAAAACAAAAGGAAGGTTGGCATAAAAGTTAACAGTCTAGCAGATAAATGCACCACCAGAAGTTCAGAAGCTCAGTTCATTTGACCTGACTAGTACGTTTTCATGATGTATTGTCCGATGGAGCACCATAACCTTTGCCTTCATTTCTCCTAGGCTCCTGAACAACATAGGAAATGTCTGATAGTCTGGTTTCAAAACCATGCATATCTTGACGACATCGAATAATGTCTCTCCTTGTTTCACAAAGGGTCTCTGTTAGGGAATGGACTTGTGTCTGGAGCGCAGATACAACATTGTTTTGAGCTTGCATATCTTGATCATGAGGCATTTTGGACGAGATTGCCTTAACAACCAACCCAGTATTACGCAGGAACATGCTTTTGGCACTGTTAGTGGACAGGTACTGACACACTATAGCAAGAGCTGACATTGTGGTTATAGTTGCCTCGCCACCTTCAGAAGGTGGCGGTTCCACCATTTTTTCCATAGCTTGCTGAAAAGTTGAGTTTTTACATTAGTAGTACCAGAACAGAAGATATTAAGGAGGCAGCAAAAACAAACAAAATAGCTTTGGTCTATATACAAAACTTACTTTGGTGAACCCATGTAAAATATTAGTTGTATTTTATTGCAAAGTACATAATAAAACCAGGTTCCAAACATATGACCATGTACCATAGCTAATGTATTGTCTATTTCTTCACATTGTATTGAGGGCTAAGGATAAAGAGACGAAGTTTATGATACGGTAAGCATAGTATGACATCATTCATATCACAAAACAACTGAGAACAGACAAACAGGCAATTGTAACATTGTGTGGGCAAGTCCAGCACGGAACTAGATTACAGGTCAAGATCAAAGGAACATCACTCCTCTCTTTTAAACCTTCTAAGGTGCAATGATACGCTAAGACAATTGTGTATAAAATTGAAAAGAGTAATAGACATTGGCTGCAAACCATGCAGTTCAAGGCACAAGTCAGAGTAAGTAGTAGTTAAAAGGCATGAGGATTAAGGACTTACAACAGCGGCTTTGACTGGTGTAGTCATGCCCTTCTTCTTGCTGGTGTGATAGTCCTTGAAGATTTCCACAGCATTTGGTTCAAGTACTTTTTGGTCCTTGTGGGCTTTCCTCTACATTTGGAACAAGTCAATATAGATATGATAATATGGTACAGCAAAAAGAGTGAAACATCAGCTAATTACAAGAGCCTCGCAGTGTGCAATATAGCTACGAGATCCTGTCGTCTGTTGGAATTTCACTTTCGTATGGTTGGCCTTGTTCTTTGAACAGTTCACCTACAAGAAGATAGATTTATGTGGCACATGCGTAAATAGGACTTCAACATGTGATCTGATCACATATATATATTATACCTGATACTTTGGATCAGACTAGTGTTTAACAAGGCCTCTCCAGTCTTCATCCGATATATTTTCCACCAGAGATGTTTGGGCAAGTTCACTGTTAGCCTTACCTTCAAAGTGAGTTTTCCTCAAGTTATACCAATACTGTCGCAGAGCAGACTTGAAAATATGGGTGCAAGCTTGTCTGGTTGAATCATCTTGGCTATCCAACTTGAACCTCATTTGTTGAAAATTATGGGAGTCTCATTATCAGCAACCTAGAAAGTATGGGACAGAGCAAGACGATATTACTAGTTTCCATACATAACCATACTTACAGATAAATGGTCGAGGAAGGTGTTGAACTGGGTTTCGTCTTTGTCATTCCTGTACTGAATCCACATTGGGAGGATACGTACATGACACCTAACGGCAACCGTTGCCTCTGATACTAACTTGGCTGACTCTGTGGCATCACGTGGCCTTTTTAAACCTGCCTCAAAACGGATCTCCATTCTTCCTCCTCTAGATTTAGTTAATCTATCGAGCATTATCCCTGATGTTTGTTTTCTCTTGCGCCTAGGTGCTAGTCCAACAACGAACATAGGAAGTGTTAGTGTACATCAAACTGTGAGACTACATATAAAGAAGCATGCAACTGTAACTTGACTCCAGCAACTACCTTCTTGCTGTTGAAGCTCACAAGGTTCATCTGATCTTGCCAACTCATCTTGTGTCAAGAGTGCTTGGGAAGTAGTGTCAGGTGGCAAGGGAGCTTGGGAACGTGCTGCTAGCTTAGTTGACGCATGAGTAACTCGTGCAACTGGTAGTACCGTGGAAGATGTTGCAAGAACTAGGGATATCTCTGCTTGTTTGGTGGCAGCTATTTGTTTCTGTTTGGCTTTTTCTGCAGCTCGTGTAGCATGGGATACCTTGTTTGTAGAATTTCCCACTGGACTTTGAGCTTCTATTGCACCATCAGTACCAGCAGAATCTGCAGGATTCTTCCGCTTCCCATCCCCTGCCATTCTATGTTTCTTCGTCTTTCTCTATCCCATGTTAAGTCAAGCCGACAAGAAAAACGAATACCAATTTAGTTCTTTAGAACAAATTGATGCGTGATACAGATGAACTGAACTTTGATGTTAGACAACCACATCATAGGAGGATTAATATGTACGAAAAACAGGACGAAAGAGATAACCAGAATTATGATGTGTAAACTAAGCAGAAGACATTTCACTATATTAGAAGCAATGCAATGGAAGGTAGACACCATATGAAAGATGCTACAAATATCGCTCTGCCAAGTTAACATTTTCTCATCATAAATGGTGTTTAAACAAATGTGAAGTAGTGCAAGAAATAAATCATATGCAAGATGCAAACAACATCACACTACCAAGTTAGAGGTCTCTCGTCATTAGTGCCATTGCATATTCACAACATTGCATATTCAGAGCTTATGATGTGTAAACTAAGGAGAAGGCATTTCAACAAATTAGAAGTAATGAAAGCTAGACACCATATGAAAGATGCAACGAATAACACTCTACCAAGTTAAAACTATATCGTCATAAGTGCCATTTTAACAAATTAGTAGTACAAGCTAGAAAAGAATGCGAGATGTAACCTATATCACACTCCTAAGTCAAACGTGTCTTATGATAAGTGATTGTTGCAGGTTACACAACAGTAGTAATTTGATGTAAGAACATGGTGTGATAGACAGATATTGTATGTTCTAGAAACAGGAACACGTGTCTTATTCAAGTATAATGTGTAAAGTAAGCAGATGGAATTCAACAAAATTAGAAGCAATAAAAGCTAGACATCGCACATAACATGCAACCACATATAACAGTGCCAAGTTAGAGGGAGCACCGGTGATGGTGCACTAGGGGAGACGTGCTCCTCATCAACACAACTACGTTGAGTGTCTATGCATGTGTTGTCTTGCAAATCATCTTGGGGGGATGGAGGAGTAGAATCTGTAGAGGCCCTCCGTTTGGAAGGAGCACCTTTATCCGCTGCCTTGCTAACTTCCTTCCGCTTTATTGATTTTGAATTGTCAAGTAAAACCGACAAGAAAAAGCAATAAAATTCCCTCTTCAGAACTCATTCATGCATGATACTGACAATCACTACTTTGATTTAAGGCAAACACATGATACCATGATGGAATATGTACGAAAAATAGGACGGCATGGCATGTTCACAACTGTTTGTGTAAATTGAGCAGACACCATTCCAACAAATAAGAAGTAATGCAAGCCAGACACCACATGAAATATGCAACCAATATGACTCTGCCAAGTTAAAAGCGTTCCATCATAAATGGCATTTCAACAAATTAGAAGCAGCGCATGCTATAAATCATATGAAAGATGCAACTAATATCGCACTACATATACTAGAGTTGTCTCGTCATATTGATTGATGCGGGATACAAAAAAACAATAGTTTTATGTAAGGACATGCTTAATAGACAGATGTACTATGTACTAAATACAGGAAGGCATGTCACATTAACAGGTATAATGTATAAGCTAAGCATAATAGCACATGCAGTTTAACCAGATTGGAAGAATTACAATCTAGACACCATATGCAACATGCAACCACATATCACGTTGCCAAATTAGAGCAAGCACATGTGATGCTAGTGTAGGGGAAATGTGGTAATCAACTACAGAGCTACGTTCACTATCTTCATCTAGCCTTGTTGTTTCTTGAGAATCATGTCGGGAGGCTGACGCTGCATTCTTTAAATGAGGAGTAGTGCACTTGCCTGACTGCCTCATCATAAGTGATTGATGAGGGATACACAAGAATATTAGTTTGATGTAAGAACATGGTTAATAGACAGATGTACTAGTATGTACCAAAAACAGAAAGTCATGCCATATTCAAAGGTATAATGTGCAAGCTAAGCAGATGCAATTTAACCAAATTGGAAGCAATACAAGCTAGACATCCGGCTGGAGTGGTGAGCATGATCATCTAGGACCTGAGAGCCTGGTGGGAGGCGGGCTGCTTCGCCACCATTGTGGCTTTTTAGTTGGCTTCCAGGTGATGTCTGTCTGTGCTGGGTTGTAGGACCTTGAAGTATGTCTAGAGGAGGGGTGATTAGACTACTTGACCAATTAAAAACTTAACCTTTTTCCCAATTTTAGTCTTTGGCAGTTTTTAGCAAACTTAGCACAAGTCAAGCAATCTCCACAAAATTCAAGCAAGCATGCAAAGAGTATATGAGCAGCGGAATTTAAAGCATGCAACTTGCAAGAAAGTAAAGGGAAGGGTTTGGAGATTTCAAATGCAATTTGGAGACACGGTGATTTTTGAGCCGTGGTTCCGATAGGTGGTGCTATCGTACATCCACGTTGATGGAGACTTCAACCCACGAAGGGTAACGGTTGCGCGAGTCCACGGAGGGCTCCTCCCAAGAAGGGTCCACGAAGAAGCAACCTTGTCTATCCCACCATGGCCGTCGCCCATGAAGGACTTGCCTCACTAGCAGTAGATATTCGCGAAGTAGGCGATCTCCTTGCCCTTACAAACTCCTTGGTTCAACTCCACAATCTTGTCGGAGGCTCCCAAGTGACACCTAGCCAATCTAGGAGACACCACTCTCCAAGAAGTAACAAATGGTGTGTTGATGATGAACTCCTTGCTCTTGTGCTTCAAATGATAGTCTCCCCAACACTCAACTCTCTCTCACAGGATTTGGATCTGGTGGAAAGAAGATTTGAGTGGAAAGCAACTTGGGGAAGGCTAGAGATCAAGATTCATATGGTAGGAATGGAATATCTTGGCCTCAACACATGAGTAGGTAGTTCTCTCTTAGAAATGGTAAGTTGGAAGTGTAGGTTTGTTCTGATGGCTCTCTCCACGAATGAAGAGGAGGTGGAGGGGTATATATAGCCTCCACACAAAATCTAACCGTTACACACAATTTACCAATCTCGGTGGGACCGAATCAACAAACTCGGTCGGACCGATTCAGTAAACCTAGTGACCGTTAGTGATTTCGGTGGGACCGACATGCAACTCGGTGGGACCGATATGGTTAGGGTTAGGGCATAACGTAATCTCGGTGAGACCAATTACACAAACTCGGTGAGACCGATTTTGGTAATTAGCTAACCAGAGAGTTGGTCAGGTAAACTCGGTGGGACCGATTCGCTCTTTTCGGTGAGACCGAAATGTTACGAAAGGGAAACATAGAGTTTACATTGCAATCTTAGTGGGACTGATCGCTCACTTCGGTTAGACCGAAACGTTACGAAGGGAAACAGAGATATTACAATCCCATCTTGGAGAGACCGAGATCCCTATCGGTGAGACCGATTTGCCTAGGGTTTGTGGCAGTGGCTATGACATCTGAACTCGGTGGCGCCGGATAGAAAGAATCGGTGGGGCCGAGTTTAACTTTAGGTTTAGGTCATATGTGGATATGAGGAAGTAGTTGAGGGTTTTTGGAGCATATCACTAAGCACTTGAAGCAAGAAACTCATTAAGCAACACCTCACCCACCTTGATAGTATTGGCTTTTCCTATAGACTCAATGTGATCTTGGATCACTAAAATATAAAATATAGAGTCTTGAGCTTTTGAGCTTGAGCCAATCCTTTTATCCTTAATATTTTGAGGGATCCACTTTCATCATCCATGCCATGCCATTCATTGAGCTTTCCTGAAATATTTGTCTTGGAATAGTATTAGCTCAATGAGCTATATGTTGTTATGAATTACCAAAACCACCTAGGGATAGTTGCTCTTTCAATCTCTCCCTTTTTGTTAATTGATGACAACATATAGATCAAAGCTTCGACAAATGATAATAAGATAGAAAAACATCATCGCTTTGAGAAGTATGTGATAAGCAAGAGCACCCCCTAAATTTGTGCATGGTTTAAGATTTGCTTTGGAATGCAAATGCACAAGGAATTAGGCTCATGGGTTACTCTTCCATGTCACATACATCTTGGTGGAGCGCTCAAAATAATAAAGATTGAATACATGCACTCATCACCAAGCAAAGTGAATGATCATATAAAGATAAATAGGATAATATCATCTAACAAGCATAAGTGTAGCTTATGATCAAACACATGATCATCAATGTCTCACAGATAATAGCATAGTATCTCAAGCAAGCAAAAGCAAATAAAGTTCAACCACGAAGACAAGAGAGAACAAAAGCAAACTCTCTCTCTCTCGAAGCCTATGATCTATACATTTTTCTCCCCCTTTGGCAACAAGTTACCAAAAAGTTCCTAGAAAATGCATAGTACTATATCGTCTCTCAGGCTTGGTCTTCAGTTGGTGGTGTAGAGATGGCTCCTTGGACGAAGACTTCAGTTGATGCGGATGGAGCTGAAGGAGTTGGTGCTGGAGCTGGTTGCACTGGAGCTGTAGCTGGTGCAGATGAAGTGGCTCTGGTGTCTGTCACTGGCTCTGTAGCTGATCTCTGAGCTCGAGGCACTTTGGCAAAAGCATCAGTGGTTGTTCTGCCCTTCCTCTGCTGCATGTCATCCTGTAGCTGCTCCACAACTGACTGAATCTCAGTTACTTTCACATCAAGGTCATAGAATTTTTGTTCCATGATTCTTTCCAGGCTCTCCTGGTTTTGAGTTAGGGTGGCCAACCCCTTCTCAATCCTCAGAGTTGATGCTATCAAGTAACCAAGCTGGTCTTGCTTGCTCTTCAAGAAGTACTCGGATGCCTCCTCTAGTGTTGGCATCTTGGCGGCCTTCTCCTTCTTTGCTTTCTCCTTCTTCTCTTGAGCTTGCACTGAGGATGGTTCATTCTCATTCATGACAACTTGATTGTCCTCAAAGTCTGGATAGAGAACAAAGTGTTCCTTATCCAACAGATATTTTCCTGTGCCCATCTTTGAGTTGATCAACTCCTGGATTTGTGGGGCATACCCACAACTTCTCTTTTGGTCTGTTGCTGTCCTCTTGATTGTCTCAACTATGAGGCTCATGACCTTGAATTTCTGTGGCACATCAAAAATGTGAAGCAAATTAATTGCATGCCCTCTGATCATGTTGTAGTCACCTGACTTGGGCAATAGAGTGTGCCTTAGGATCCAGTTGATTGTTGGCAGCCCTGACAGAAGAAAGTGGACATATCCAAACTTGAAGGTTTCAAGTGCCTTGTCTGGGATCTCCTTGTACATATGGGACATGGAATTGTGATCCTTCTTCTTCTTGGAGTAGACATCCAAGTCATCTTCTTTCTCCTCCGGGGCATTGATCAGATTGGCCCATTCCTCAATAGTTGATTGGTACCTTGTACCTTCAGACATCCAGACAATTCTGCCATCAGGATAAAAATGAGCTGTGGAGTAGAATTGCATAATTAGCTCATCATTCCAGTTTGTGAACTTCTGTCCAACAAACTCATCAACTCCACAAGCCTTAAAGCTGTCATATACTCCTGGGTAGTAATCCTCATTTTCCTTCATGTATTTCCAGTCTACCCACCTCATGTCATAGACTATGGGCTTCTTATCCAACAACATAGTCTCATAGAAGTCCTGCCATTCCTTAGTGTGGAACCTGTAATCTACAACAGTTCTTCTCCTGATTGCATATGGATCAGACAATCTCCACTGCCTGAGCCCTGCATCTTTCCTCAGCTTCATATTCTCAGCCACTGGATGAGCATCGTTGTGGTCTAGAATCTTGGGTTTGAGCTTCCTCAGGACTTGTCCTTCATCATCTTCCTCAGCAGCAACTTCAGGCATTGGGGCCTTGTTCTTCTCAGCAGCTGGTATGCTCCTGGTATTCCTCTTAGGTGTAGACTTGGCCTTGGAGGCAGCTTTGGGTGCTTCTTTGGGCTTTGATGATGCAACCCCTAACCTTATAGCATCACCCATCAGCTTTTGTGCCTTGGGTGCTGGTGCAGCAACCTCTTCTTCCTCCTCCTCTTCCATCATGGAAGGTTGTCCAACAACTCTGGCCATGGTCTTTCTGACCCTTTCCTTTCTCTTCTTTCCTTCTGCAGTTGGCTCTTTGGGATCAGGTTTCTTTGGTTCTTGTGTTGATCCTCTGACCTTCAGCATAGGTGTCCTCTTGGCAGGGACCTTCCTATTAAGTCCAGGCTTTGTGGTCTTTGCTGAGTCATACTCCTTTTTGAGAACTACCTTCTTGGAAGTAGCCTCATCTTCAGCTACCACATAGTCCTCATCCTCTGAGTCTGAGGTACTCTTCCTTCTGGCTCTTGTGGCTGCTTTGGGCAAATTGCTAGGAGTGCTTCTGCTGCCATCATCTGAGGAACTAGAGGGACTAGTGCCTTCACTCATGTGAATCTGCTCTTCTTCTCTGTTCTGGCTGTCACTTTGGTCTGACGTGTTGAAAAAACTGACTGCTGACCCTGTGAATAGTTATAGATGAGATAGAATGGATGAGCATCACAAAATGCAGAGATTTTTGCAAAAGAATGATTCAAAAACTTAGTTTTAGTTTTCCATAGAAAGCATTTCGGATCAACCGATTTTCAAACTCGGTGATACAGAAGTAGCTTTTGGAACCTAAACTAGTGATCTCAGTCAGACTGAGTCACAGTTCGGTGGCACCGAGACTGCTAGGGTTCCACTGAGTTCTAAAATCGGTCACACCGATTCGCAATTCTCGGTCAGACCGAGAGTTACTTGTGCAATGGCATTAGCCGAATCGGTGGGACCGAGTTTTTCAACTCGGTGGGTCCGAGATGGTTTTGGCGGAAACCTAACCCTAAATTTTCAAATCGCATCTATTCTAGAGATTGTTTTGACTGGATAGAGGTGTTTCAATCGTGGCAAGAATCTTAATGAACACAATGTGCTAGGAATTGGACGGGGATAGCACTATGATCGAGTCCATACCCTAGTTTGGCGATGAACTCGCTACGGCGGCAATGGCGGGGATGAATTCCATTGACGACGGCGGAGACCAGCGACTGGAGGCGGCTGGCGACGAAGTCGACGATCCGGAGACCTAAGAGGCAGAGCGAGCTATGCGCGGGCGAAGTGGTATGGAGAAAGTTTTCCAAATTTTGCCCGTGTGTATATATAGCCCGACCCTGTCGGTGTGACCGAGTGGAACAACTCGGTGGCACCGAGATGCATAACTGTTAACAGTTACAGCAACTCGGTGAGACCAAAAAGTTCAAATTGGTTGCACCGAGATTGAAAACCTAGATTGACTTAGTGATCTCGGTATGACCGAAATGGAAGACTCGGTCAGACTGAAACACAAAAGAAGTTTTGGAAGTTTAAGTCCATGACAAATCGGGGACTCCGAGTGCTCCTCACACAGAGTGGTTCGAATCTGACTTGATCAAATTTTGTGATGTAGCATGAATAGAGTTTGAGACAAGAAAAGCATAGATAGCTAGAGAAGGTTCTTAGGCATTCTTGTTCATCCACTTGGCAAAAGAAAAATAAACCAATCAATCAAAGCAACAAGTGGATGTCCTCGAATGAGTTAAATATGCAACCAACATGCTCACACAACAAAATGGCAAATGAAATATGTGGCAAAACATGCACATCCAATTCTAGCATCTATCAAACAATTGGCGATGACTAGGTCATCTATATATGAGTATATTGACTTAGGAGTCAAATGAGAACATTTGATCATAGGTCATACTCATCGTTTAAGCTCAAGTGGGGTTACCACTTTTACATAATGCATTGATATGTTCACACCATTAGAGTTGCTTTGACTCAATTCTTAGAGTTAAGCTCCCCCTAGATGTGAGATCCCCCCTTAGAGGGATGAACTAACCTTGGGTTTTGTCGATGATGACTTCATGTAGGTGTTGAAGATGTGGATGCTCAATGTTGATGAAGATCATTTGGAGCAATCCTTTGGAGTAAGTTGCACTTTCAATACCTACACGGGTTAGTCCCACAAGGAACAAACAAGTATATCCATAGACATTGAGTGATGCACACACAAGATGATGTCCATGAAAGCATTAGGTTACCTTGTCCCTTGCCTTACCAGCATGACGGTTTGTGACTCCTTGAACTAGTGCAAGATGTGGAAGTTGATTGCACTTGTCCTTGCCATAATGATATGAGTGAAGAATGTTGGCGTAGTCACCCTTAAGAACTCTCTAGTTCTTCTTCTTCGGGATCCACATCATCTTGATGGGAATCCTTGGAGTTGTAGTTGTACTTGATGAAGTAGAACTTGACGTAGTCTTGGAATCCACTTGACCAAGGCCTTAGGAGCTTCTTCAAATGCATCTATCTCCTCTTGAAGCTTGTCCTTGCCTTTGTTCTTGTGGTCTTGTGGTGGAAGATCATCTTGAGCTTGTGTTCCCTTGAAGGAAGTGGGATCATACTTATCTTATTGAGGAGCAAACTTCGTCTTGGGGTATTGATCTTCTTCCCACTCAACTCCATTGGCATTGAACTTTCGTTAAACCAACACCTTGATTCTTCCGGTGCCTTCCTTGCTTGCGTACAATTTCCTCGAATTGCTTACTCCCGGCAAGGCTCTTGTATACACCTTTCTCTATAATTCCCTTCAATAAGCTATTTTCTTGCTCAAGTGTAACTTGGCTAAGAGAATCATTAGTGGAATCAAGAGAACTACTAGAAGCAACAATATTGGATTTAGCATGATTATTGTTACTACTAGAGGAAGAATCCTTCTTGTTCTTGTTACTAGACTTGACTTGAGGCATGTAAGTAGATAAGAGTAAACGCTTGGCAATGTAATAAGAACTTTTCTTGCGAAGATCATCATTGATTGCTTTTAAGAACTCATGCTCTTGCTCAAGATTGAGCTTTTCAAAGCGTAACTTCTCATGAGTCCTCAAAAGTTCTTGATGATCCCCTAAGATAGTTTCATGAGCTAACTTAAGAGTGTTTAGTTCTTTAGTTAGAAGCTCAATCTTCTCCTTATCATTGTTATTCGTTTTATCTTGTTTAACATGATTAATTGACATTTCATCATAGTATTCATCACTAGAGTTGTCAATAAGTAAATCATCATCACCTAACAAGTCATCTTCATCACTATTGAAATCAACATACTCAGGGTGAGTTACCTTAGGGCCTTTAGCCATGAAGCATCTTCCAATTCCTTCATTTGGTGAATCAAATATGTCGCAGGAGTTGGTTGACACAAGATCTAGACCGGCAACACCTTCATCTTGAGTATGTTCGGAGTCGGAGTGATAACTTCTCTCAGAGTGATGTTCAGAGTCGGAACCGGATACCCATTCACCAACATGAGCTTGATGTCTTCGTTTTGTGTGGCTCTTTGATGACTTGTCCTTCCTTTCCGAATCTTTGCTTCTCCGGGATATTCTTCATTCATAACGATCATCTCTACTCCTTCTCTCTCTTGGCGGTGATTCTTCTCTTCTACTTCTTCTCTTGGGAGAATATTCTCTTCTTTTGTAGGGTGCCGTACACTCATTGGAATAGTGTCCGGGTTTCCCACAATTGTAGCAATTGTGCTCTCGACTGGAAGATCTTTTATCATTGTAAGACCTTGACTTGGAGCTTCTTTCTTTGCTTCTACTCTTGTAGAATTTGTTGAAGTTCTTCACCATTAAGCTCAATTCTTCATTAAAGGTTTGTTTATCACTTGATGATGTAGGGGCTTCACGTGAGGCTTTGTAAGCACCACTAGACTTGTTGTGAAGTTCCTCTTTATCCTTGAGCGACATCTCATGAGCAACAATTCTTCCAATGACCTCCGTTGGCTTGAGATTCTTGTAGTTGGGCATCATTTGAATCAATGTGCACACGGTATCATATTTTCCATCCAATGCTCTTAGGATCTTCTTGATGATGAATCTGTCAGTCATCTCTTCACTTCCTAAGCCCGCAATCTCATTTGTAATAAGAGCAAGCCTAGAGTACATTTCAGCGACACCTTCACCATCCTTCATTTTGAACTTGTCAAGCTGACTTTGGAGCACATCCAACTTGGATTCCTTGACGGAGTCGGTACCTTCATGCATATCAATCAAGGTACCCCAAATTTCCTTTGCATTCTCAAGACGGCTGATTTTGTTGAATTCTTCGGGGCACAATTCGTTGAAGAGGATATCACAAGCTTGAGCGTTGTATTGCAGCATCTTCAATTCATCCGCACTAGCTTCACGGTTTGGTTCCCTCCCATCAAAGAATTCACCTTGCAAGCCAATACACACAATATCCCAAACGGCGGGGTTATGTCCGAGAATATGCATTTTCATCTTATGCTTCCAACTAGCAAAGTTAGTGCCATCAAAGTAAGGACCTCTACGGTGATAATTTCCCTCACTAGACGCCATACTCTCCTAGATTGTGAAACCAAGGCTATGACCACCAAAAGCTATGGAAATCAAAGCAAATGGAAACCACAGCTCTGATACCACTTGTAGGACCTTGAAGTATGTCTAGAGGGGGGTGATTAGACTACTTGACCAATTGAAAACTTAACCTTTTCCCAATTTTAGTCTTTGGCAGATTTTAGCAAACTTAGCACAAGTCAAGCAATCTTCACACAATTCAAGCAAGCATGCAAAGAGTATATGAGCAGCGGAATTTAAAGCATGCAACTTGCAAGAAAGTAAAGGGAAGGGTTTGGAGATTTCAAACGCAATTTGGAGACACGGTGATTTTTGAGCCGTGGTTCCGATAGGTGGTGCTATCGTACATCCACGTTGATGGAGACTTCAACCCACGAAGGGTAACGGTTGCGCGAGTCCACGGAGGGCTCCACCCAAGAAGGGTCCACGAATAAGCAACCTTGTCAATCCCACCATGGTCGTCGCCCACAAAGGACTTCCCTCACTAGCGGTAGATCTTCACGAAGTAGGCGATCTCCTTGCCCTTACAAACTCCTTGGTTTAACTCCACAATCTTGTCGGAGGCTCCCAAGTGACACATAGCCAATCTAGGAGACACCACTCTCCAAGAAGTAACAAATGGTGTGTTGATGATGAACTCCTTGCTCTTGTGCTTCAAATGATAGTCTCCCCAACACTCAACTCTTTCTCATAGGATTTGGATCTGGTGGAAAGAAGACTTGAGTGGAAAGCAACTTGGGGGAGGCTAGAGATCAAGATTCATATGGTAGGAATGGAATATCTTGGCCTCAACACATGAGTAGGCAGTTCTCTCTCAGAAATGGTAAGTTGGAAGTGTAGGTTTGTTCTGATGGCTCTCTCCACGAATGAAGAGGAGGTGGAGGGGTATATATAGCCTCCACACAAAATCTAACCGTTACACACAATTTACCAATCTCGGTGGGACCGAATCAACAAACTCGATCGGACTGATTCAGTAAACCTACTGACCGTTAGTGATTTCGGTGGGACCGACATGCAACTCGGTGGGACCGATATGGTTAGGGTTAGGGCATAACGTAATCTCGGTGAGACCGATTACACAAACTTGGTGAGACCGATTTTGGTAATTAGCTAACCAGAGAGTTGGTCAGGTAAACTCGGTGGGACCGATTCGCTCTTTTCAGTGAGACCGAAATGTTACGAAAGGGAAACAAAGAGTTTACATTGCAATCTCGGTGGGATCGTTCGCTCAGTTCGGTTAGACCAAAACATTACGAAGGGAAATAGAGAGATTACAATCCCATCTCGGTGAGACCGAGATCCCTATCGGTGAGACCGATTTGCCTAGGGTTTGTGGCAGTGGCTATGACATCTGAACTCGGTGGCGCCGGATAGAAAGAATCGGTGGGGCCGAGTTTGACTTTAGGTTTAGGTCATATGTGCATATGAGGAAGTAGTTGAGGGTTTTTGGAGCATATCACTAAGCACTTGAAGCAAGAAACTCATTTAGCAACACCTCATCCCTCCTTGATAGTATTGGCTTTTCCTATAGACTCAATGTGATCTTGGATCACTAAAATATAAAATGTAGAGTCTTGAGCTTTTGAGCTTGAGCCAATCCTTTTATCCTTAATATTTCGAGGGATCCACTTTCATCATCCATGCCATGCCATTCATTGAGCTTTCCTGAAATATTTGTCTTGGAATAGTATTAGCTCAATGAGCTATATGTTGTTATGAATTACCAAAACCACCTAGGGATAGTTTCACTTTCATGGGCTTGTCACTAGCTCGGCCAGTGCCCTGACTAGCTATTTGTCTTCTGGTGCTCACGGGATGGTGGCTCATGTAAAAAATATCTTTCCTTATCTTAATAAATACCGACTTTGGTCTTTCGAATACAAGCTAGACACCATATGGAACATGCAACCACATATGACACTGCGAAGTTAAAGATGGTGGTTCATTGCGAGCGAGGTCATCAACTCCAGAGCTACGTTTACCATCTCCGTCTGCTGACACTCCACCCTTATAGTGCTGTGATGTGCCTTGCCTACCCGCATACCAAGTTGGAGTGACTTCTCTCTTTTCTTTTCTTCTTCTCTCGAGGCAGACTCTGAAATACCCTTGCATAAAAACACAATAGTGAGAGTATGGGTGAAGTGTTTGCAGAACTAGTGCACTGTAAAAGTAGCAGATAGCAGGTGGGTGAAAAATAAATGATAGGAGACATATGATAGATCTACAACATTGCATGGCAAACAAAATTAGATTCTACTCCGTATGATTTTGTAATATATGAGCACAGGAAATGCAGGTACTCCTCCAGCACACCACCACATGTGGTCATATCAAGATAACAGTCGCCTGAAAATAAATAGGTCACTCCATTTTTTTATGAACCGTCCGATCTATAAGGAATGGGCAGATGGCCTTCGTCTACCTCCCGCTAGTCACTATTGACGATCTTTCTCGAACCGCCAGCGACCACCAGCCCAGACCCCTGCCTTCACCGCCCCGCCCTCCCCTCGACCTCACACCACCGCTGTGCTTGGCAGCGCCCCCAATCCATCCCTTTAATCCCGGCGGACCTCTAGTTCGGGCGCCAGTAGCTCTAGGCCCCACATGCCCCTAAGATGAACACCGAGGCACTGCTTCCCCGATGTAATAGGGGGACTAGCGCCTGTTACGCTAGGGAATGCTTCCGTTAATTAGGAATCAACTGACCAGGAATTGAAATCCAGGGGGGCGATGGACCTCTAGCTAAGGTGAAATAGTATATGAGGAGAAACCTTGTGCATCGCGAGTTACTAGGAACATCTAGTATCAAGAAGAAGCGGTTAACTAGTGTCTTCTATGGGATGAATACCGTGCAAGAAGACACATACGATTTGCATGAATAAGGGAAGAGGAGTACCCTTATCGGTTGCCAGTGTGGTCTCCTCCATATTCTTTTTTCTCCTGGGGGAACCGATGTTTTGGAGGACAGTGGATCCTTGGACAAACCCATGGCCAAATTGTTGATTGTGTTGCCGTGGCTGTATATCAGCGGAGGGGAAGCAGATCCTAGGCGGCGAAGGACGGCGTAGTAGGAACAGCTCCGGTGCGGTGGACGGTGGCAAAGTTGGAGCGGCAGTGGCGAGGCGCAGGGCGGCATGGTTGAACTGGCTCGGGTACAGACGGCTCGGCCTCGGCTTCAACTACTAGCCATGGAGGGTGTTGCGGTTGAGGTTGCGGTGGACGACAACGTCGGGTATCGGCTCTGGCGTGATGGAGGAGGGCGGCGGTTGATGGGTGGGATGGGGTGGCAGACGGAGGACGCCGGGGTTTCGCGGTTGGTGGAGAGGTAGTTTTTGAGCCCATGGAGTATGAATGGGGAATCAGACAGGTGGGCGGGGGGATGGGGAGCTAAGGGAGAACCATGTTTCGGTCTGGGACGCGCTTGCTTTTGTCTTTTTTGAACAGAAGATGGGACGCGCTTGTTTGAAATTTAGGGAAAGTACAAACTTTGCCCCCCTCTTAAATTTCAGACCTACTGCAGGTCGGGGGTAGGATGGTAATCCCAGGTGTCCCAAATAGTGGGCGGGAGCGATTTCGGCCGTGCACATGTGTGCTTAGGCGGCCATTGTGTATGAATGTTTTTTGGAGGCGGTTGCGTGGCGTCTAGATGAAGCTACAAACCTACCCCGATTTAGACCTTGGGACGTCAGGCCGGTAGGTTTCACGGGTCGGAGTTATTAGAAAAGTAATTTCCTTGTACTACCAAACATTGGTCTCATGCGGTTTCAGGCGAGTAGAGGCTCTTTTGGCGCTTCGTTCGAAATTTTGAAACACAAGCATTCACGTTTAGAGTACTCTAGAACTTTGAGGATTGACCTAAATAGACAACGTTAAATTTGACCTTGTATGTTTGAAAACCTCAATAAATTATCCGCTTCTTTTTGAAATTTTGACACTTGAAAATCCTATCACTACGATTATTTTGGAATGTAGGAGCTAAATTTGAATCTATTTTGTACACGACTACATATGCTATTATGTACAAAATCAGAGCAAAGATTGGTGCCCCCATAATTTAGGTATGATTTACAAATGCCATGATATCGAATTCAAATAATTGAATGGACTTCATGTTGAATTCAATTTTTTTAAACCACCTTAAGTTGAATTCAAATGTATGCTAGTTCATAGGTAGCTATTTATAATGTTCATCGTGTAACTTTCGTATGTATAATGTGCTTTACACACACAACATGAACTATACTCACATTTATATTTGATTGCTAAAGCAATGCATTGTCTGGAGTTCAAAATACTAACTATGTGGATCAATTGTGTCAAATAATAACATAGACATGCTCAAATTCGATAGAATCTAGATGTCTGATGGATCAATGACCGTTCCTTACGCGAATTGCAAATATCATGATCCCATCCTAATATCTGCATACAATTTATATTTTTAATCAATGTGTACATCAGTATTTTACGTGTAGTTTCACTCTCCATCGGTGGTCTCTCACACATGCTCACACGCTCTCTCCCGAGGTGTCTTTCTCGCAGACATGCTCTCGATATAACCCTCCCTCCCTCTCGTAACCATTTACGATTGTTTTCACTAACCTTTATCACAAGCACTCTTCCTCTCACAAGCATACACACGCACAATCCCCATCGACCCTTTCTATATACATAGACCTACGTACGTGTCTCCTGTACGCACATTATCTTTAGGTCAGTCTCTCACGCATTGTCTCACACCTCTCTTCCTAATCGACGAGTATGATTCTAGCAGAGCATTTTGTAGGATGCCCCTTAAAGTTAGGTTGGATGAATAGTAATATCAGAGATAAGGGGTTACCTTAGTCCAAGAACCTAGGGTTACAAATCCTAGCCGGCTTTGTCAGTGGACACAGAGTCCTTCATAATCCTACTATCTTTGTCTTGTATGACTAGTCATCCATGGGTCTCCCTAAATGCGTCACGGGCCGACCAATGTGGCGCAGGACAAAACCGAATGAAGGGCCTCACCTCGACCCACTGGACCTCACACGGTGACACACCCTCTGCCCCCACGTCTCGTTATCTTCTCACACCCACACATACCAACACAGACACCACACAAAAAAAATATTCTCCTGGTGCCTCTGTCCCCTCCCCCCTTGGATATACATACTCAAGGGAATCTCTTGTCGTGACGTCATATTCGTCTCTCTCTCTAGACCACTCTCATTTCTCGTGCTATCTCTCCCATGCCCTCCCCCCGCCGGCCCCTCTATCCATGCCTCTCTTGAATACGTAATACACACACATACCTCTCTAGGCCATGCCAAATGCATCAACTACACATTCACACATGTTACATCACGTACCCCATTGATCTAAAACCCCTCTCTTCACGTTTATTTCGCACACAACATTCCTTTTGAATAAAGTGTGGCCAAAAAATAATTTAGAATTTCTACATATATATATATATACAACATTACAAAGTTATATGGAGGAGTATGAACGCTAATTTGCATTGCATGGTGCCCACAATGATATTTATTCCACACTATGAATTTGTATATTTTTATACTATACATAAAGTTAGTCATAATAAAGAGAAACGAAGAGCATCTCTCTCTCCATTGCATACCCCTCTCTATGCCCCTTTCACGTACGCACACAAACTATCTCCAGGTCCTCTAAAAGTAAGCCCCCAGCACATTCACGCATGTTTCATCTTTCTCCCGCGATATATACAGTGACAATCATTGTATTTGAAGCGAAAGCACGATACATACATTGCACTTCAGAATCCACTCATTACGGTCACCATTTATGTTTTGTGGTTATTATACAGTCACGGGCTCACTGTACAACTATATATTTGCTCAAGACACGACTAGTTGACCAGTTAAACGCTCCACATGGCACCTCTAGTGTTGCCTCACATCATCTCACTACCATTGGGCCCACCTGTCAGCTTGTATCTACTCTACATCTACACTCTTATAAAATACACTATTATAAAAAACAGAGTTGGTGATGATGGGTGCCTGCCATCCTGCAATATAGGTCATCCGATTTATATCTGACAGATAGGAAAGAAACTATGGCAATTTTGCAAAAAGTTACCCACATACCTCTCCACATTTGCAAATAAGGCCTTCGCTTGTTCATCCTTTTCTCTCACAATACAAACTAGTCATACAAATGCATCTTGATGCTACGTGCAATGCACGGGCATCTTGCTAGTAAGAATGAAAACAAACGACAAAAAAATATTGGACGGTGGTTTGAAGTCATGACCACGGGCACAACGGACAAGGTGGCCTTGTATTGGTATGTTGAGTTGTCTGTTTTAACACACATGAGCTGGTGTGGTGATTATACACACACGCACACATGCACACGAACTGCATGCACGCAACACTCACACGAACACATGCACCCACACACGCACGCAACACTCACACGTACACACGCAGCCAGGCACGCACGCAACACTCACACGCACACACGCACGCATGCATGCACACACTAGTACACCACACGACCAACACACACTCTCACGCTCAAGTGCTCAACCTACACGTGCATGCGCACACATCAGGCCCTGATAGACACATACACAACTAGGTGATACTTGCGCACGGGTTGGAGTCTTGTCGCGCCTGCGTAAATTTGTGTTTATCTGACCTTTTCCCTATGTGAACTGACATGTGGGACCCACAAGGAATGTGGTCAATTTAACTAGTCAATATGGTGCCATGCAGACTATTTGGCCGGTCAACAGAGTGCAATCCGATGCTGAACCATGAGCAAGTGACTGTATAATCACCGCAAACATATATAGTGACCGTAATCAGCTTATTCTGAAGTTCGGTGACTGTATTATGCTTTTCTCTGTGTAGGCCCTCCAAAACTACATCTCTACACGTTCTCGCATGTTACATCTAACAACTATGCAATACAACACTACAACTACACTCTAACAAAATAAATCATATGTGTTTTTAGTTTTACTAGATATCATATTGTTACTTAATTATTCAGTTTGCATGCATTAAAATTGCCTTTGAAATGTATGGCCAGTATCCTCTACCGCGCGGGAAAAATCCCGCCCTTTCATGTTTAATCGGGTTTGTATTGATGGATCGTGCGAAACAGCAAAACTATAGTACTATACAGTACAAGTGACAGTTCACTGGGCCGCCGTGAGTTTACTCCTCCATCGTAAGAGTGGAGCACTCGCTTTCATAAATCTTCTAGTCCCTTTCGCCGACAAGTGGGACATCAAGCTACCGAGTCCACATGCCATACCGAAATACAGTGCAGAGCAGCCGGGGTGAAGCACCCCAGTCATGGCACCGGTGTAGTAATGAGCAATGAGGCGTCAAATCACAAAGCTGCACCTTTCCCGCAATTAAGTTGGAGGGACAAAGTAATAATGCTAAAAAAAGAAGTTGGAGGGACGAAGCAACCATCATTTAACTCGTTGTTGAATCCGCTTCTTCCTCATCTTCTTCAAGTTAACCACGTGTTGCTTCTGCCGTTGTTCTGCCTCATGTGGAATGCAGATCGGCTTGGTAAAGCACTAACATGTGGGACCGCATGTTAGCAAACCGCCAGGACAACGTCCTCCAAAAACAAGAAACCTCCCCCGCCATCCGTGTGGCAAAATCACCTCCTTTTTACTAATCTTGATTCTATAATTTTTTAGATCAATATAATTGAGATTAGTATAGATAGCACACAGGAGCAAAACCAAGTGGTACAATTAAGGGCATCCACAATGTGTAGCCAAATGTGAAAATAGCTTTTGGCATCGTGGGAACCATTGTGGAGGTGCTACCAAAGCCAAAAATATGGAACCGAAGCTCCCTGATTTATTGATTGAAGGAATAGAAAAATGCAACGTCTCTCCTCTTTCTCCAGTGCTTGGACGCATGTACAATATAGAGCGTAGAGTCTACTCCCTTATCCCTTCTATCACAAATCACAAAGCAGTGAGGCGTCAAATCACAAAGCACGGACGAAGCAACCATCATTTCACTCTTCGCTGACTCCGCTTCTCCATCGTCTTCTTCGAGAAACCACCTCATCGCACTAAGCTGGACGGACGTCGCTATTGTGTACTAGTAGTACTAGTACATTTATGCGTCCTTTGATTCAACGGACTTCCTGGATGCAAATAAGGCAGTTGTCTCAGCTTGCAGGTGGCACTTGCGAACGACTTACCGTGGTCTCCCTCAATGGTGTTCTCCGTCGAACGCACTTCGCCAAACCACAATGTTCGAGATATCGTCGACGTCATCGCAATGGGGAAGGAAGTCAAATATAGTTACTACCTCCATTTTTTTGTACACAAGGCCAGTATATGAAAATTACAATTTGCAAAAGGTCACTAACACTAATCGAGGCAAAATTGATGGGGTTTGCCTCATACTAGCAACCAAGGACATTGATATACTCTGCATGCATGCAAAAGTGAGAAGGTTGGTTTGCATGGCGCTGCATTAATCAAGCAATGAGGAGTGAGATGGTTAGCTCTTTGGGCTTTGGAGAAAATACGCATTAATTGACATGTCAAACGAGGATTTGTATCGATTAATCCCGCGAAGGAAAACCCGCCATTCTTTTTTGGGTGTGGCTAGATCTCAGTTGACTGAGATTTAACCAAGTCTCAGTCAAGTGACATAACATGCAAAAGAGAAAAGAGAAAACTGATTTTTTTTGCATGAATCTTAATGTAAGATCTCACAGATATAACATCGACTGAGACTTCGTTAAGTTTCAGTCGACTGAGACTTAGCAAGATTGTTCTTTTTAACACTAGTACTCCTAGTACGTACGTACTTCCCTGTTTGGGTCTAGGTCTTATATTGCCATACTTCGCCACACATTTTTGCCAAGCTTGCCTAAAGTATTCAAAATGAAAAAGAGGTACACTTGCGCACGGCTGTCACGGTCGCACCGCACCCTCACACGGTCGCTCCTGCACGCCACGGTCGCACCGCACCCTCACACAGTGTAGCGACCAAACCACAAACAGTCTGATCTCTGTGCATCAGTGTCATCCCTGGATCGGTAATGCTGACACACACGGTACTCAAGGATTTATAACAGAGTAGTAATCACACACTTATTACATCGAATGTCTCAAAAGAGAACTTATTACAATAAATATGGCTTAAGGCCATCTAAAATCGATAACAGCGGAAGGCTTGGAAGATAAAGTGAGTCCATCAACTCCAGCGGCATCACTGAGTGAAAGACAACGACCTATGGCACCTTACTCGTCGTCTGAAAAGTCTGCAACATGAACGTTGCAGCCCGAAACGGGTCAGCACATGGAATATGCTGGCAATGTAACACAAGAGAGTAATGAACAGAATAAATGCTATCACTACATGCATATATGGCTGGTGGAAAGCTCTATGGTTACAATTTTGCATAAAGCCAATTTCCCCCTACAACAAAGGAATAAATTTTATTTAACTATCATGGTGGTTGTTAAACATTGAGAAGGTTCCTCCAACTCAATCCCAATTAAGCATCATCATTAAACCCAATCAAATTATATTAAGCGTGACGAGATCAACATGATAATCCAAGAACTAGATAATCAAAACGTCCATAACCGGGGACACGACTAACCATGATTAGTTTATACACTCCGCAGAGGTTTGCGCACTTTTCCCCACAAGACTCGAATACATCCATGGTCGGAGAATTGAGACACAGTCTTTCTGAAACAATAACTCTGTACTCTGGGTGGATAGTTACACCTAGTTTCCCCTACATCTGCTAGCCCACCACTGAAAGAGGTCTTGCAACTTACTCAACTATGCTAGAGCCCATAATAGGTTGTGGTTGCACACGGAAGTTTCTAGCATGAATGATCTTATGATCCCTTTGAGCCTGGGTGGCGGACTGTAGGATGATCACATGGATACTCCGGGATATCCTAGGATAACACTGGATTCTCCAGGTGCCCTGACAACCACTGGGTAATCCAGGGTGTCTTCAAGCAATCCACCAGATGTGTATTAAAGTAGCCACCTTAAGTTAACCATTAAGTAACAACACTCATATCTGTCATGAATCACTCAAACCAAACCACGTCTACGAGCATAGCGTAGCAATATAAGCAACGTAGAAGTAACTTCCAAAGGTTTGATAATAAACAGGGCAATAGGTTCTACCTCATCCTAACCATGCAATTGTTTGAGGATTGATCTAATGCAATAAAACTAGGTAGTAAAGAGGTATGATCAAAGTGTTACTTGCCTTGCTGATGGTCCGTGTAACCTAGAGACTCGTAGTAGCACACTTCGCACTCTGGGTACTCTATCGCAAACAAACAAGCATACAATAAGCACTCAACTAGAAGCACGGGTAAAACTCCAATAATAGATCTAACCAGAAAGTTCAACTTAAGAACTCCGGTTTGCAAAAAAAATCAAATCAAATGAAGCAACGAAACTCAAACTGCGAAAGAAACAAGCTCCGTTTACTAATCTGGACTTAAGTCAAATTTTACGTAGCAAAATCTTGTTTAAGTTGGTTAAACAGAAAGAGGGCTTCGAGACGGAACTCTAGGCTCTTGAATCGCTTGATTCCGATTAACAACCGAAAAGATAAACTAAAACGAAAATCATGGCAGAAATCGCGATCGAAAATAATCGCGGAAAAACCCTAGAAAAAGAAAAACTGACGAACAGGCTAACGAATGAACGTTCGCTGTCTGCGGCTAACGGGTGAAAATTGTTCGTTAAAACGAACGAACGAACGGGCATTCGCTAATTAACTAAACCAAAAAAAACCGATCTAATAAAAAAAATAACCGCGGGTCCTAAAAAAACCGACGGTTTTCTAACGAAAGCCGCGACGGCTACCTCGGCGAGATCCAGCGAGGGCGGTGGCAATGGGCAGCAGGGTCGACATCGAGCAGGGTGGCAGGGACGGGTTCCGGCGGCGGCGGCGGCACACGGCGGCAGCGACGGCGAAACCGACGGCGGCGGCGACGACGACGACGGTGGCGCAGAAATTGAGGCGGGGCGGGGCGCTAGGGTTTCGGGCGGGCTGGTGGCTCGCTCGGGCCTTTGGCCTTTAAAGGCCGCCCGGGTACAGTGTCCGGGTCGGACACGGCCCGTTAGGTCGGTGGACTTTTTTTAAATAATTCTGCGGGCAGAAAAACAAATAAAAGAAATACTAAACAGACTCCAAAAATCCTGAAATAAATTTTCCCCGTCCTCTAAAAATATAGCAGACAAAGTGAACATTTATTTGGGCCTCTAATGCAATTTTGAAAAACACATATTTTTCCTAATTCGAATAAAATATCGATAAAACTCCGAATAAAAAATCTTATTTGTTTTTAATATTAAATCTCCAATATTTCTTTATTTTGGGTAAGTCATTTTATCCCCTCTCTTTTATTTTTATAAAAGAAATATTCGAAGATAAAATAATTAAAATCAAACGATCCTCTTTTGAAAATTTGAGAAAAGTCAAATATGAAAATAAAGAAATCCCCAACTCTCTCCGTGGGTCCTTGAGGTGCGTAAAATTTCTAGGATCAAGCCAAAAATGCAATAAAATATGATATGCAATGATGATCTAATGTATAACATTCCAAAATGGAAAATTTGGTATGTTACAGACAGCCGCTCCTGCATGCCGCAAACCCATCCAAGGGAACACACCCTCACTAACACATGCTATCGCATGTGAACAAACCAAACTCAGCCATCCTACTGCTGACACATAATTTTCATTCATAGAGTATGTTTATCCAACCGCATGTTGGGGAGTATCTGTACGGCCCGTGCGGTGGTGTGTTGGGGAAGAAGAAGAGGTGATGAAGAAGGGTTAGGAGACGTAGGATATTCATCCAACCGCCTGAAATGGTAGACTGACCCAAATGATGAAAATCAGGCGACTTGCATAATAATATATGTTTTTACACAACAAAAGATCCATAAAAACAACAACATAAAGAAAAACTATCACTGCTCGCCGAACGAGATGGCCTCGTCGTCTTTGGCTACCGGCGCAAACCAGTCGTAGCTACCGATCTGTGTCTTCGCACCGTGGTTGTCCTCGGCCTCCAGCTACTCGTTCACGCGGAGTGTGCGGGCGCTCTGCACGGACGAGAGCACTGCCCGGTTCAAGTCAAGGACATTCGGTTCCGCCTGCAAGAGGGCCTCGATGGCAGCGGCATCCGCGCACTCCGCGTCGAGTCGAGCCTCCGCCGCCCGGTTCAAGTCCAGGACGATCGGTTCCGCCTACAGGTGGGCCTCGATGATAGCGGCATCCGTGCGCTCCGCATTGAGTTGAGCCTCTGCCACCCGGTTCAAGTCCAGGACGTACGGCTCCGCCTGCAGGAGGGCCTCGATGGCAGCGGCATCCGCGCGCTCCGCCTCAAGTTGAGCCTCCGCCACCCGGTTCACATCCACGACATCCGGTTCCGCCTGCAGGAGAGCCTCGATCGCAGCGGCATGCGCGCGCTCCACATCGAGTTGAGCCTTTGCCTCCCGGTCCTCCTTTAGTATCGCCAGGTTGAACCGCTGGTCCGCCTGCACCATGGGGGACTCGGACGCTGGTATGAAGTCGACGTCCATCATCTCATACCCATCGGGGGCCTTCTGCGCCACGACCTCCACCATGAACATTGGATCGGCTTCCTCCTCCTCGTAGCTTGGCTCTAGAGAACTTGGGGATTGGCTCGCCGTAAAGCGAGCTTGGGAATGGAGGTCTGTGACGCCGACCACCACCGTGATTTCTGTGCGGCGCTCCGGCGTCAGCATCTTGTAGTACATGACCTTGTGGTGCACCATGGCTTTCCGGCAAACTAGGGGACGCTTGATGCGGGCTAGGGGATCGAAAGGTGGGGGAATGGGCTGGAGATTAGGTGTGGTTTTGGGGCAGTGGCTGGCGTAGGCCGACCAGCGAAGGTTCTGGTGTGAATAGTGGTTCCGGTGACGACCGGTCAATCGGTTTTGACTGTACATTGCTCTTGCCGCGTTCGCGTTGCACCCCGGCACGCTGGACCCTCCATGTCGCTCGTCGAATGGAATGCTTCGTCTTGCGTTTTCGCTCGCTTGTGGGACCGCAGTTGAGAGCAAACCGACGTCCCTCCCCCTCCCCAGCCCGCGTCATTTATACTATCACTCCCTCCATTTTATGCGGAGTAAATAAAAACAAAGGGAGTATACTACGGATGAGGATCCCCTGACGTGGCCGAACCCATTGAGTAACTGACATGCGAGGCCTAGCAAGCATGGGGTCCTCCAGTAAGTGATCGAAAGGGAGGGTAAGGCAGGGATACCTACGTTAGAGGATCCACTTCCACTACTACTCCCTCCTTCCATTTACTATACAGGGCCTAATGCGTTTTCCGAGGCTAACTTTGATCAAATGTTAGAGTAATAATATATGACATGCAACTTACACAAAGCATATGGTCAAATTCGTATGTGAAAGGAGCATCCAATGATATAATTTTCACATTATACATCTCATGTACTATTAATCTTGTTAATAGTCAAATGCGGTTTTGAAAAACGCATTAGAGCATGGTTAATAATATAGCCAGTCGATGGCTATAAGGAACTGCCATGTCATCTATAGCCATCATCTACTATATGCACTCATACAGTAGTGTGGGCTATAAGGTTGGCTATTTCCCGCAAAAAATTTATAAGGTTGGCTATTGTATTAGTACTTTTTCCCATCTCCTCTCTATCTCTTTCTTCATATTTATTGTATTTAACTAGGAATGCGTTTATAGATAGTCTCTTGCATGAGAGCTCACTCCCTGTCGTGGTTCTAAGTCTGACAATAGTGTAGGGGGGTACTAATGGAGAGGCAAGATCCTAGCTATGGAGTAGTTGTATACGCAAGAGATTTACGAGTTCAGACCCTTCTCGGAGGAAGTAACAGCCCTACGTCTCGGAGCCTGGAGGCGGTCGACTGGATTATATGCGTATGAGTTACAGGGGTGCGAACCCTTTACACTGAGGAGGGGGGTGGGTTATATAGTGTCCGCCAGACCCCTCCAGCCCTCGGTTATGCAGGGTTTAAGATACATTAAGGTTGGGCGTTACTGGTAACGCTACACATAAAGTGCTATGATGACCATAAAAGCTACTTAATGATCGACCGTTTGCACACAGAGTGACTTTAGACCTCCTGGGCGTCGAGTGGTTGGCTTCATGGTCGAGTGGTTGGCTTCATGGTCGAGTGTCTTCGAGTCTGTCGAGTGGAATACTTCTGAGTCGATTGACAGGTGGTTTCTTCTAGGGATGTCCTTGGGTAGGGTAGTTAGGACAGGTCCATGACCCTACCCTAGGTACATAGCTTCATCATTAGCCCCCAAATGGATCGAGGTTTGAGTGGGGAAGGAGTTGAGAACTCTTCCGACCCATTTGTCGTGCTATGAGTATGTCTTGTTCTGGATCAATGAACCTTAGGTGACGGCACCAACTTCTTTTTCAGTCGCCTTGATCCATTCTTTGTATCCGTCGAGTGAAGTTTTTACTTGAGAAACTCCGAGTGAAGATGTGGAGGGGATCCTCCATCTGACAAGTTGTTCTGCCGTTCGTGGATTTTGTTGGATTCAAATTTTGGGATGCGCGCGGGACGGAGCGAGGTCGCAGTAATCGGATGGGATAAGGCAGGGACGCCTCGATCTCCGCGCCACCTTTTTCACCACGTATCACGCGCGCGACTGTTGCGGGATTTGACAGGATCGGCCGGGCCTACATGTTAGTCACTCAGAAGCAACCTTATATAAGGCGTCGGACGTTTTTTTTGAACAGTGCGTCCTCATTCCCCCCCTCTCTTCTCCAGACTCCTCCGCCGCGTTCGCTTCTGCCTCAGCGCCGCTGCTCCATGCGCGCCTCATCGGCGACGATGGTGAAAGAGAAGACGGCGGCTCTGGAGCGGGTGAAGAAAGCGACGGCGAAGGCGAAGGGGAGGGGAACCAGTCGGAGTGGTTCTTCATCGAGGGCCGGCCTGCCGCCGGGCTGGATCTAGGGCGACTGGATTCGCTCGACAATCAATCAGGCGGATCTTGACGACCTGGCTGACGGAGGGCTGATCCCCCATGGATCGGCGCGGCTCCCGGGGAGGGAGTCAGAGCCGCAGCCTCAGGAGGGTGAGTGCATTCTCTTGGCCACCCACGTCGACCACGGGTTTTCTTTGCCGCCCCACCCTTTCTTTCGGGGATTTATGAATTTCTTCGGGGCACAACTCCACCACTTCACACCCAACACTATCGCGTATCTCGCTGCTTTCATGTCTTTGTGCGAGAATTTCTTGGGTTGCCAGCCTCATTGGGGTCTTTTCAAGCACATCTTCACCTGTCGCTCCTAGACGGTAAAAAAGGCCAATCCGAGTGACGAGAGAACCCAAGTGATTCAGATGTGTGGGGGTCTTGGGGTTTAGTCGAGGGGGAAAAGTGCCTTTCCGACCATGATCCTACCCGACTCGGTCCGGGGATGGCAGTTGACCTGGTTCTACTGCAAAGACCAGCCGACGCCAGGGCAGTCGACTGGACTCCCTCCTTTTTCCATGGACCGAGTGAGGAAGCCTTCATCTTTGAAGGTACTCTCGAAAGAGAAGGCACATGTTAAGGTGTTGGTTGAGCGTGTCATCCAGCTTATCCGTGACGGGGTGACCGGCATGGACCTCTTGGAGGTCTTCCTCCAGCGATGCATCCAGCCGCTTCAAGCTTGAGACCATCCGATGTGGTTGTATTCTGGCACTGAGGACACCACTCAGATCCACCCGGAGGAGATTGACGAGGCCACGCTGGAGAGGTGGCTGGCAAGCATCACAGGGAACAAGGACAACCCCAGAGGAGCCAGGAGGATTCCTCCACTCGACCAATCATACGATGTAGACAAGGTCCACTTCTACATCTCTGACTGTGATCTTGCTTTCTTCATTCTGTTTGCTTTAAAATCAGTCGACTGACCTTTGTCTTGTTTGTTGTCTTCTAGGCCATGACTGAGATGTACTCAACGCCCAATGGGGCGCAAGAGCAGGCCGAGGAGGGAGAGGTGAGCGGAGGTGAAAGTGAGGAGGAGTGGGAATCTGATGGTGAGGAGGAAGAGGACGACGACGGCTCTAGTGAAGAGGAGGAGGAGATGGAAATCGATCCTCCACGCATGGAAAGGCAATCCAAGCTCACCCACGACCCCGCAAGTGAGCGTGGCAAAGCGGTCGCTCCTGTTGTGCCGTCATCGAAGCGCCCTCGGACGGCTTCTCCGGCGCCGACTGAGAAAGCACCAAAGCAGACGAAGCCGTCAAAGCCGCCAAAGGCCTTGCCCAAGATGAGAATGGTCATTCCCACTATCTCTGGGTAACGGTAGAACTTGTGTTTTCTTGTTTTAGCACGGACGAACTCTTGGTCGACTCATCGACTGACCGACCGGTTTCTGAAATCTGCAGTGCTGCTACCTCCGAGACCTCCACCAAGAATGAGGACCAAGAGATGGAAGACGCTGCCACCTCCAATCCTGGTACGCTCTCTGTAGTTTCACTTCTGGTCGATTGGATTTTCGTTTCTAATTCTAGATTTATCCTGCAGCTCCTCCTCACATCATTGATCCCCCTGATGATGACGACGAGGTGCCACTGAGGGGAAGGAAGAACAAGAAGGCACCGGCTGGCAAGACCATTCGGACTGCATCAGTGCCTGAGGCATTGGTTCAAGAAGGTGGTGATGTCACTTGGCATTCTGTGTCCTTCGCTGTGCTGCTGACGAGTGCCCGACCTTCATTGTCGATTGCTGATCCGCCCTCCCTTTTCGCCACGCACCATGTCCCAGAGGACCAAGCGGGTGCTGCTAAGGAGGCTATACGCGAGGCGGGGATCATGATGGAGCAGGTGAAGGCGATCCGGGAAGCCAGCCAAGCGGCTTATGATGCTAGCTCAGCCCTCCAGAGCAATGTCCAGGTTAGTTGGTCACCACTTGTTCTGTTAGGATATGCTATCTGAAGACTTCCTTTTCGAAGATCTTTAAATCTGTACACCCACTGGGTGCGTCGATTGATTTTTTGAAGTGGTGGGGGCATGCTGAGTGCACCCACTGGGTGTAGTCCTTGAGACTATGGTCGACTGCTGGCAGTCGACCATAGTCTTTGTATTTTGAATTTCCTCATTCCAACTTCTTCAGTAGGTCTGGTCGGACCATGTCGAATGGAATCTTGGAACCAGTGGGGGCACGCTGAGTGCACCCACTGGGTGTAGTCCCCAAGACTACGATGGACTGTTAGCAGTCGACTGTAGTCTGAAGATCCTATTTTTTTGTAGATCATGAGGAGATCTCTTTGTTCCTTTCGGTCGACTGATCGGATCAAGTCGATAAAACCAGTGGGGCACGCTGAGTGCACCCACTGGGTGTAGTCCCCGAGACTACTGTTGAATATTTTGATTTGACTGTAGTCTTAGAAATGCTATGGTTTTTCTCTTAGTTACTCGGAAGTAACCTCTCTCTGATATCTGTCGACTGACTCTTTCACAGAAATCTTGCGAGCTTGTGGCTCGCTATACTGAATTGGAAAACAAACATATCCAGCTCGACCTTGACTTGAAGCTTGTTCAGGAGAACTTCCAAAAGGCAAAGGATGAAGCAAAAGGCATGATTGGTGAGAACTTGATGACTGTTCTTATCCTTCTGCCCATTCTTGATTCTGATCTCATTGTCATTTTGTAGATAAAACGAAGGAGGCTCTGAAGAAGAAGGACCAGGAACTTGCCGAGGCGCAGAAGGTGGCTTTGGACAAAATGAAGCTTGCGGAAGAGAAGCTGGCTTCAGTCGGTAAACTTGAAGAGGAGAGCACCAACCTAAAAGCTGCTCTCGACGCAGCCAACAAGGAAGTCAGCCATCTGAAGAATGACAAGATTGCTCTGAGTGACAAGGCTAGTGAGCTGGTGGGGAAGAAGAATGATCTGGAGGCTTATCTGGGAGGGCTCGCCAAGAAGTTGTACATCATGCTTGAAGGTAATCTCTCCCTCCCGACTGACTTGCTATCGTCGACTCGTCGTAGAACTGCTGGTTTATCTTTGACTTGTGTATACAGAATTCTGCTAAAACTTCGAGGAGGAGACTAGTCGAGTGGAGACAGGTTTGGATCCCATCAACTCTCCTGTGAAGGATGAAACCTCCATGAATGTGCTCCGACTGGAGTCTCGTGTTGCGGGTGTGGCCGACTATCTTTCTCGACTGAAGGTTGCAGCGTCGCGGATCGACACGACACTCTGGCCGAGAGAGAAGCTTCAAAATGACCTCGAGTCTCTGATGACTCGACTGAATGAAGTTCCAGGTCGAGTGCAAGAATGGAAGAAGTCTTCTGCCAGGTGTGGTGCTGATGTTGCTCTATCTCTTGTCCGTGTTCACTGCAAGGATGCGCAAGAGGACAAGCTAGCGTCTCTCAAAGTGGCCAATACCAAGAAGCATGACTTCCAATCTTTCATGGAGACCTTCATTGCCGCTGCCACTCGGATTGCAGATGGAATCGACCTGGACCAGTTTGTCGCGCCTTCCAGTCCTCCACCGGAGGAGTAAAAAACTTCTATGCTTGATGCCTTAAATTTGCCTCGGAATGCCGAGTGATTTTGTAACCGATAAACTTTAACAGGCTCGATGCCTGAGCACTTCTGAATCCGTAGGATGCTATCTGAACTTGGCTTTGCCGTTGAATATGTTTGCATTTGCCTTCGAGCGAACATTGTTCTTCACTCGGAATATATTTTAGTGCTTGTGACGTACTCTTGCAGGTTGGAGCACAGATTGCAGTCGACCTGCGTCCTTGCGGGTCGGGATGGAGCGCACATTGTATTTGTGGCGGAGCTCCGAAGAGAGGGTAACAGTCGACCTATACCTCATCGTCCTTGCAGAGCGCACATTGTATTTGTGTCGTAGCTCTGAAGGAGAAGGTAGCAGCCGACCTACACCTCGTCGTCCTTGCAGAGCGCACATGGTATTTATGCTGTAGCTCCGAAGGAGAAGGTAGCAGTCGACCTGCACCTCGTCGTCCTTGCGGGTCGGAATGAATTTCATGCTTAGGCGAGTACTTGACTGCAGCTAAGCCCCTGAGTGGGAGGTTTGCTCTCCACTCGGTAGGATTTCAAACACTTAGGTGAGTACTGGACTGCAGCTAAGCCCCCGAGTGGGAGGTTTGCTCTCCACTCGGTAGGATTTCAAACACTTAGGAGAGTACTGGACTGCAGCTAAGCTCCCGAGTGGGAGGTTTGCTCTCCACTCGGTAGGATATCAAACACTTAGGCGAGTACTGGACTGCAGCTAAGCCCCCGAGTGGGAGGTTTGCTCTCCACTCGGTAGGATTTCAAACACTTAGTCGAGTACTGGACTGCAGCTAACCCCCGAGTGGG